>NC_081405.1:492486218-492786218 GCF_030272615.1 Cryptomeria japonica | reverse complement strand
AATGATGTCTATGTGTATTGTACCGCTTAATCTTGCATATACCTTTACATAATTCTTTTTTGCATTCCACACTTGATCTTACAAATAAGATCTTACATTTATACCATAACCTAAGACCAATTTTAGTAGGTCGACTCTACAAGATATTACAATAAAATATTCTACAAACAATATAATATCCGATGCAATAACTGATTGAACATGTCGGCTTAATGCATTTACAACAATAATTAATCATCTCCATAGCGTGCCATGCTGATCTGGAAAAGATAAACCTGCCGATGTAACCCTGGATAACCCTGGACCTATTTGCTGGTAAAAGCAAATATGCAAATATGAATATACCAATGATTAATTCATTAAGATAAGATGTCCACTCGATGTCTTCGATATTACCAAGTGTCTTCCATATCATTCCAAGTGTTGGTGATCATTATATCCTGTCGGTGAAGCATATACCAGTAACTGTGCAATAGTTACTTGCTTGCTGGTGAATGCTGCTGGATCTCCAAAGTGCTAGTGTTTTAGTAGGTGTTGACATCAATGACAAAACCATACCAAAATACCAACAATCTCCCCCAACACAAGATGGAAAAACCATCAAAGTGCCAAAATAGAAATGCCAAATACCAAAAACCAACAATCTCCAAAAAGATCATAATCAGAAATCAAAATACATACATAGAGTAATAATCTCTCCCAAACAACAATCTCTCCCCCTGGGAGAAACATGTGTTATCCAAAGTTTTTCAATACCAATCTCTCCTCAAAAGATAATGTGTTTTTCCATAGATATCTCTCCCCCTTTGACATCAAATGCCAAAGTTACAACAAAACTTAAGTTCATATACAAAATACCAATCAATTCAATGTACCAACTACTCCCCCTGAGAAGTAGCTTCCTCATCAAAGACTGGAATAAAATATTTGTCTGTTAATTCTATCGGTTGATGACAATCATCAACTTCCTAAGTCTCTATCGGTAGTGGTATGTCTCCAAGCTGATCTCTGAGATCTTCAAAAGTCTCCTTAGGAAGAGGTTTTGTAAAAATGTCTGCAAGCTATTCCTTAGTATTCACATAAACCAGTTTTATCTCCTTTTCTTCAACTTTTTGCCTTATAAAATTGAGTTTGATAGAAACATGTTTTGTTTTAGAATGTAGTACTGGATTTTTAGATATATCAATTGCTGCAGTGTTATCACAATATATAGTAATAGGTTCCTTGCATTTGACCTTTATGTCTTTCAACATTTGCTTAAGCCATAGTACTTGTGTACAGTTAGTTGCTGCTGCAACATATTATGATTCTGCTGTTGATAAAGATGTACAACTCTGTTTCTTACTCAACCAAGAAACTAGTCTATTTCCAAGAAAAAATGCTCCACCGGTGGTACTTTTTCTATCATCCATATCTCCTGCCCAATTTGCATCTGTGTATGCACATAATTCAAAGTTTTCATCTCTAGGATACCATAATCCAAGATTTATAGTGCCTTGTAAGTACCGAAAAATCCTTTTTACTGTTGATTCATGATTTTCTCTAGGATTACTTTGAAATCTTGAAATAATACATACTACATTCATAATATTAGGTCTGGTTTGTGTGAAGTATAGTAAACCTCCTATCATAGATTTGTATCTAGTTGGATTAACAGGTGTAGACTCATCCCTTTGAGATAATTTGTCATTTGTAGTCATAGGTGTGCTTACTGGTTTAGAGTTCTCCATCCCAAATTTCTTTAGTAACTCTTTTAGGTATTTGGATTGACTCAAGAATATACCTTTGTCAGTCTGTGAAATATGCAATCCTAAAAAGAATTTTATTTCTCCAATCATAGACATTTCAAATTCTTGCTGCATTTTAATAGAAAATTCCTTACATAATCCATCTTCTCCTCCAAAGATTATATCATCAATAAATACTTCTATAATCAAGATGTCATCATTAGTTATTTTGTAATATAAATTGTTGTCTGCATTTCCTTTAGTAAAACCAATCTTTAAAAGATACTTATCCAATCTTGCATACCAAGCTCTTGGAGCTTGTTTTAATCCATACAGAGCTTTTCTTAACCTGCAAACCATATCATTGTCATCTGTCAAAGAAAATCCATTAGGTTGTTCAATATAGACTTCCTCTTCAAGATCTCCATTCAAAAATGCACATTTAATATCCATTTGATAAACTTTATAGTTCTTGTGTGCTGCAAAAGCCAAAAATAATCTGACTGCCTCAATTCTAGCTATTGGTGCAAAGGTTTAATTGTAATCAACTCCTTCTTTTTGAGAATATCCCTTACACACTAGTCTTTCTTTATTTGTGACAACCTTACCATCTTCATTAAGTTTGTTTCTGAATACCCTTTTGGTTCCAATTACATTTTTATCTTTAGGCCGGGGAACTAAAGTCCAAGTGTTGTTTTTCTCAATCTGTTCTAATTCTTCTTCCATAGCTTTAATCCAAAATTTATCTTCACATGCCTCATTAATAGATGATGGTTCAATTTGAGAAATAAGACATACCTCTTCATTTTCCAATCTTCCTCTTGTCATAACTCCTTTAAATTTGTTTCCAATTATTTGATCTTTAGAATGATTCAATCTTACATACCGGGGTGTCTTAGTTTGCTGTTGTTCTTGAATTACTGTGGAATCCTTAGATGGTACCGGGGTAACTGGATCTTCATTCTGTACTGGTGGATTTAGAGTAGGTTCATTTGTCAAAATTTATGTTGCCGGTTCAGAGTTTATATACCTTGAAGTTCCTCTGAATTGTTCATCAATCTTTCAATTTGTACTCTCAACAAATTTCTGCAATCTTTTGTTAAAACATCTATATGCCTTGCTCTTAGATGAATAACCAAGAAATATTCCTTCATCACTTCTAGGATCAAATTTTCCAATATACTCATCTCTTCTGATATAACATTTACTTCCAAAAATTCTGAAATACTTAAGAGTAGGAGTATTACCAAACCATAGTTCATGAGGGGTCTTACCGGTTTCACTTTTGATGTGAACTTTGTTGAATGTATAGACCACTGTACTGATTGCTTCTCTCCAATACACGTGGTAAATTTGCTTCTGATAACATACTTCTTGTTGCATCCAAGATAGTTCTATTTTTCCTTTCAACAACTCCATTCTGTTGTGGTGTCCGAGGTGTTGATATCTGTCTTCTGATTCCATTCACTTCACAGAACGTAATAAAATCCCTAGATGTAAATTCTCCTCCTTGATCTGATCTTAAACATTTGATTTTCTTACTCGTTTCATTTTCAACCATTGCTTTGAACAGTTTGAACTTTCCAAGTGCTTCTGATTTTTCTCTGAGAAAAGTAACCCAACACATTCTAGAATAGTCATCAATGATTAACATGAAATATCTATCACCTTGTAAGCTTTTAGTTCTAGCTAGACCACATAAATCAGTGTGAATCAAATCAAGAACATTATTGGATTTTTCTGAAATACTTTTGAAACTAGCTCTAACTTGTTTTCCAAATTGACATTCCTTACATATTGTATTGTAAGGTTTGTCAATTTTAGGTAAATCTCTAACTGCCTTAGTAGTACTGATCTTTACCATGCAATCAAAGTTTACATGACAGAGTCTCTTATGCCATAACCAACTTTCATCTATATGTGAAATCAAGCATGTCTTTTCACTATTATTCAAATGAAAGATATTACCTCTAGTCTGATTACTGGTTACAATTTCTAAACCAGTTCTATTCATGATTTTGCCCTTTCAATTCTTAAATTGTAACTAAAATCCTTTCTCAACTAATTGACCAACACTTAAAAGATTATGCTTTAATCCTTCAACATAGTAAACATTGTCAGTGTTATGCTTACCATCAAGAGATATTGTACCCTTACCTTTGATTGAACAAGCTTTGTCATCTCCAAATCTTACTAAGTCACCATTGTATTCTTGAAAGTTCAAGAATTTACCTTTGTCTCTCGTCATATGATGTGAGCATCCTGAGTCAATGATCCATTCATCCTTTACTTCAACTTTAGCTGCTAGGGCTTGTTCTACCGATTGAGCAGTAGGTGTTGGTTGATCTTCTATTATAGCAACAAAAACCCATCCATTGTCTGTCGGATCCTCATCAGAATCATCAGTCACACCTTCATCAGCAATGTAACAAGATTTGTCTTTATTCTTCTTAAATCTGTATCTCTAATATTCAGGATTAGGCTTGTATGTTCTTCTAGCTTCTTCTCTTAGTCTAGCATGTCTATCAGGGAATCTTGAAGCCATATGACCAATCTTATTGCAGTTAAAACATTTAAAGGGTGCTTTACCTTCATATTTACTTCCAACTGGACCTTTAGGCATTTTCCTTGCAAATAGTGCTTCAAGTTCTTCAAGTTCTTCATTTTCTTTCCTACTTTCTTCAAGTTCTCTTGCATAAAAGGCTTTCCAATCAGATTTGTCAAATGATGGAGTAGATGATGTTGATGCTTTAAAGGCTAACTCTATCTTAATAGTAGCAATAGGACCAAATTCCTCAATTTCAAAAGCTGAAAGTTTCCCAATCAATGTATCCCTAGTAACTGATGTATTAGGCATTGTTCTTAACTCATTTATAGCAGTGAATTTCATTTTATATGCTGGTGGAAATCCTCTTAAAACTTTTGAAACAATTTCATCCTCACTTAAGGTTCCTCCACAACATTTAATACGCAAAACAATTTCATTTACTCTTTCCATAAAAGCAGAAATCCTTTCATCTTCTTCCATTTTCAGATGTTCATACCTGACTCGGAAGCTTTCAAGTTTTGCAATTTTGACTGTGGAATCTCCTTCATTCAGTGTTTCCAAATGATTCCGAATAGCTTTAGCAGTAGACCTATCTGATAGTCCCATGGTTTGCTGATCTGATAATGCACTCAAAAGTACTCCTCTTGCTTTGCAATCATTTTCTTCATCTTTAGTCAAGTTAGCTAGACTGGGCTGACCAAGTATAGCAGCAGTATAACCATTCTTTGTAACATCCCATAAGTCCTTTCCAATGCAATTTAGATGTGTCTCCATTCTGATCTTCCATATGCCATAGTTGGTTCCATCAAGTTTAGGACTTTCCTTCCTGAAATAGTTAGTAGACATTGGATCTCCTCAAGCTGTTAAACTTCTGCAAAAGAGGACTAAGCTTTGATACCAATTGTTAGGTCTCAGAGACAACTGAGAGGGGGGGGGGTGAATCAGTTGTCAACTAAATTCAAACCAAAAACAACTTACCAAATTAATGCGTAATATCGGTAAACTAAGTATGTCGGTAGACAGTTTTAACAGTTAATTTCTATATCGATAAAGATTAGTGCATGAAACATAAACACAAAGTCATCCACAACACATAACACCAATATTTGTACGTGGAAACTGTGTAAGGGGAAAAACCATGGTGGGAAACCTTACCCATAATCAGATGATACTATTGCAGATAGTAAGTGTACATAAATGGGGTCTGCACATGCAGAAAGGCCAACAGCCTAGAGCTCACTGCTCAATCACAAAATGGGAGTCACACTGACTATAGTTGGATGGTTAAATCTAATAAGAATGTACTACTCAAAATAGCATCTTCATATGCTGGATTTAGTACCGATGTAATGCTGATATACTTTCACAAAAACCTATCTTCACCTTCACATGATGTCTGTGTGTATTGCACTGCTTAATCTTGCATATACCTTCACACAATTCTTTTTCGCATTCCACACTTGATCTTACAAATAAGATCTTACATTTATAGCATAACCTAAGACCAATTTTAGTAGGTCGACTCTACAAGATATTACAATAAAAACATTTTACAAACAATATAATATCCGATGCAATAACCGATTGAACATGTCGGCTTAATGCATTTACAACAATAATTAATCATCTCCACAGCGTGCCATGCTGATCTGGAAAAGATAAACCTGTCAGTGTAACCTTGGATAACCCTGGACCTATTTGCCGATAAAAGAAAATATGCAAATATGAATATACCAATGATTAACTCATTAAGATAATATGTCCACTTGATGTCTTCGATATTACCAAGTGTCTTCCATATCATTCCAAGTACCGGTGATCATTATATCCTGTCGGTGAACCATATACCAGTAATTGTGCAATAGTTACTTGCTTGCCAGTGAATGCTGCTGGATCTCCAAAGTGCTAGTGTTTTAGTAGGTGTTGACATCAATGACAAAACCATACCAAAATACCAACACTTTTGTCCTTTTTTTTTGTCAAGCTCAATCGATTGTCATTAATTTTTATCAATTATTAGGCAATCAGTCATCACTATTAGGACCTAATTCAACAATCAGGTCAGGATTCCTTAATCATTTGATCATTTCACCTAGGTTTAATAATTAAATAATTAATCAATCCCCTTTCTTACTAACATGTCCTCCCTTTTGAATAAATAAATGAATATTTATTTATTCTTTCACCTTTTTTTTTCTTCAATTAATATTTTTATATATTAATTGGCTAATTTGAGTTATGAGTGAAATTAATACTTATAAATTATTAATTCCACCTCATTTTCCCCTCTCCCCTTTTCTCTCCATTTGGCATAGTTTGTGTCAAGTTTAGATGGAATATTTGGCATGCAAATAGAAACTTCCATTTTCCTTTTGATTTAACGACTTTTTCTCTTCACTTCTAATGGCAATTTCTCTTTTAAGTCATCCTTGCACAAAATATCAACTGTCGGATTGAGTTGATCTTGTTCATTCAATGTGATTTCAAAGTCTATAAATTGATCTCTCATTGCTCATTTTCAACAACCACATTTCAAGTATCCTTACGCTGCCAATTTTGCTTGCAAATCTTGCTTTCACTTGCAATTGTGCTTTGTAGGTGAGATCCACAACATATTTGAAGGAAAAAGAGAAACAATGGAGCTTAAGGAAGGATATTTTTACATGTGGTTTGCACTTTTGTTTTAAAATCTTCTTTCCTTCTTTCAATGAATGTATTAGGATTAATTTCTTAGCTTGTTATGTTTTGTGGTTGCATAACTTACTCTTTGATATATTATTCTAAATTTCTAGTTACATTTTTTGGTGAACCTAACATGAACATGCATCTAATTTAATACTCTTCATGAGATTTTCGATTAGATATAGGTTTCAAAAGACCAAATTTCTTGATTTTTGTGCTCATCGTTATTTCTGTGCAGGTTTTAGAAGAGATAATGTGCTTGTTGCAAGGCTTAATCAATCAAAGGCTTAAAATTGAACAAACAAATCACACTTAGTTCCTAAATGGGAGTGGATTAATCTTTCAATTTCATGCAACAACTCTCACTTAGTTCCTAATTAGGATTGGATTAATCTTTCCTTTCTGCTACAAATTGCACCTAGTTCCTAATTAGGCTTGGATTAATCTTTGATTTCATGCTACAAATTGCACATAGATCTAATTTGGTGGTTAATTTTTATTTTAGTTGACAAATTGCACATAGTCTAATTAGGCGATTAATGTATAAAGCAACTTTTTGATTTGCATGTAGCTTTTTTTTCATTGCATGTCACTTTTTTTCTCTTGCATGTTGCTTTTTTTGATTTGCATGTAGCTTTTTCCATTGCATACCACTTTTCTTTGTTTGCATGTTGTTTTTATTTATTTGAATGTAGCTTTTTTTTCATTGCTTGCTTTTCTTTGCTTGCATGTTGCTTTTTGCATGTTTCTTTTGAGTTGCATGCTACTTTTTTGCCTATTTCTTTTTTAGTTTGCATGTTTCTATTTTGATTTTTTCTTGCATGTTTCTTTTTTGCATATTTCTTTTTCTACTTAACTTAGAGGTTTTGTGTATTACTGGTTATCTGATAGCACCTTGGCATTCATTGGGATAAGAACAAATAATTTAAACTACTAATACAATTTGATGTAGGACGTTGTCAAAGACATAACATTTGAAATAGTGTCTTCATTTTTTAGCAAACAATTGGATTTGGGCACTAAAAATAACTTTTTCTTTCTTGTGTTTTCTTTGCTTGGGCACACTTGTGCATGTGAGAAGTCCCACAGTTTTGACACACACTATCCTCTCCCCTTTTTTGCATTCATGAGAAAAGTGTCAAAACAACGCTCAATTTTTTTTAATTATTTTATTAGGTAGAGGGACTATCCCCCCAATAGCCCATAAGGCCAGTGAGGGGAGAATGACCCAGAGTGGTAATGGGCTAAGGCCAAGTCACCTCTCAACCGCCATATAAAATACATGGGACACAAGTCTTCATGATGGGTGCTAATTGCCTAATTGTGCCGACCTCCCAAATACCTGTGTTCTATAGGAAGGAGGCCTCTCAAGGGAGAGAGCATACATGGATGCCTGAAAGAGAGTCCTGAACTAAAAAGCCATTGTTGTAGTTTGCCAAAAAAAATTATTTGTTGACTTAGGCGTTGTGATACGCGCATGTCGAAGAAACCCGTCATGTGCCCTTCAATTAGAGATAGTACATTTCTTGTGAAGTGATGACCTAGAAATTAAAATCTTAGTATGCCCATAGAAGTGAGTGTCATGGAGGGGAGCCAGTGCTACCAAGCTTCTAACTATCCAGTTGAATGTGGTATTTTCGGCTAGGGGATTCAACAAATATTGTCCTTTCAGCCTTAGAATTGTGATGGAATGTTTTTATTTCATGCAAAAGTCAAACAAACATTTTGTCTTTTGTGCTTGTTAAAAGAGAATGACAAACAAAGGACATAATCAAAACCATAAAAATTGAAAGAAACAACTTTTCAAAAGAATTCATAATCAACTTTGGTTCTCAAAACAAACAAGTGTCCAAAAAAAGTTCAAACAAAGTCAAAATTGTTCAAAAAATTTTAGGTCCAAATCCAGATATTGAGCAAATTGATGTAAAAGCCCTTATTGAACGATTAGACATACCAACTTCATCTCTCAAATAAAGATGATGAAACAATTTCAAGCAACAAACAAAAAATTTAGTCAAGTTCCAAATCAAACTTCATTCGATCAAACTTTGTTCAATCAAATTTTGAATCAACAACATATCCAACAACAACAACCAATGGTTCAACATATTCCACAACAACAACCAATAGTTCAAAATTTCCAACCAACACAACCAATAGTCCAACATGTCCAACCAATAGAATTGACCATGCAATTTCAACAATATGCTCAACCAAATACACAATGTCAACAATTTTTTCAACCAATTGTGAAGTACCAACAACAATATCATTCAACAAGTTAGTATCAACAAATACAACAAGAAACTCAAAAAAAAAAGTTGCAACATACATCAAGCCAAATTTCAAACATGTCAAACCAATTCAACCAAATTTAAAATCAAAATGTAACATCAAACCAAAACCAAATCCCTTTCAAAAAAATCCAACATCAAAACCAAACCATGTCAAAACCTCGCAAGGATTTAAATGCGTCTCCAAAGAAAGGTAGCTCTATTACAAAGTTCTTAAAGAGAGTCCTAAGTGATTTTTTTGAGAAAGATCAAAATTATATGCTCATGTATAGAAATGGATCACCATCCCCTCATAAAAAAATTGACTCTCCAGTGGCATTTATTCCTACACCTTTTGAAGCTTTACAAGAGACTTCCAAATCATCCTCATCAAATGATACACCCAAGGATGAAATTCCCCAAGGGCTATCCATGATTGATTGCCAAGCTAATCCAATTCATGATACACATCCCTATCATGTTTTATAAATGTCAGACCCAATGCCACCATGTGATTCAATTCCCATCAAAACTATTTCAGAGGATCCCATTCAAAGTCCATCCCCCTCATGTCAAAGAATTGATTCCTTGCCAAAATTTCCCGTGCATGTTCAAATTCCAACCCCATGTCAAGAGAATAATTTAAAGCACCAAGAAATGAGTCCTAAACTATATAAAGATCAAGCTATCCTAGTCCATCCTATCCCAAATGATCCTCTTCCATTGCATGACCAAAATATCCTTTTAAATCTCATTAACATTCCACTCCCTAAGCAAGATCAATATATCATAGTCCATCCTATCCCAAATGATCCCCTTCCATTGCATGACCAAAATTTCCTTTTAAGTCCCATTGGCATTCCCCTCCCTGAGAAAGGTCAAGACATCTCTTCCATTCTTCCTAATAATCCTATTGAAATCCAAGAAAAAAACACCTTTAAAGAGGAATCTAATGATCTTACTCCTTGTCAAGATCAAAGTATCCTTCCAGATTCATGTCCACCACAAGGCCCTATCATCCCTTTAAATCCTCCACAAGATTCCTTTTTTCCTCCATCTCCATGTACTACTCCTCCACATACACTCCAAGATCTCATTTCTTTTGATGATCCCATTATTCCTTCCATTCCATCTCATTAAGAGCTTATCATTGATCCTAATCCCCTCATGATCCTGATCCCCCTCATCATTCTAACATGTTGTCAAAATATGTTTATGAACCCCCCACATGCACAATGGATTCCTCCACTTTGGTCTAGTTTGATTCACTTCATGATCCCATCATTCCCATCATGTCATATCCCCCTCATAATGGACTCACACCTTCTTCCCAAAGCAAAGAGTCTCCTACAAGTCAAAATATTTATAAAGGCAAAGGGGTAGCCCTTTACAAGCAAGAACCCCTCCATATCAAAGCAAATATTAATGGTCATGGCCTCAGTGAAATTCCTCAAGATGTTGCTATCCCCCATCAAAATCCAAACATATGCCTTCCCCTTCATTCCTTCCATCCATCTTAGGTCCTTATATCCCTTTGTCTCCTATTCGGGATCAACAAGGACCACATATTTGAGCAACTTTTGTCCATCCAAACAACCTTCATTTCATTCATATCCATTCATACATTCATTTTCCTCTCCAAGCAATTTGGATGCCAAGAATAAAAGTCATAAGTCCAAAAATCTACATGTATTCAAAGATCAACATGTCCCACCTGATCAACATGTAAAAAAAAGAAAAACATGATCCACAAAGAAAAAGAAAAATACAAAAGGCAAAAAAACCCTTTTTCTCAAAAAGAAAACTCAAAATCTATATGGGTTCCTAAATCTCTTGTAGAAGAAATGTGTTCCAAGGAACTACAAAAGAATGAAAAATCAAAAACCATGTGGATTCCTAAGTGGCTCCATGAAGCACAACAGTCAAAAGAAACATCCAAATTGGCATCCAAAATTGCTATTCCTCCATCCAAAACTTTCAAATCTATTCCTTAATCACCTCCTTCATTCATTTTGGGTCCTTATGTCCCAAAGTCCACAACCTTTCCTCCATCCATATCCCAAAATTTGAGATCCATTTTTCGTCCATCACTCCATTATCCTTGAAAGTGTGTGCCAATATTGGTCTTGACCACATTCCCATCCACTCAAAACAAAGTCTTTTTCCAATACCCTATCCATTATCCAATGCATATTTTCCATCCTTTCGTCCCTTTGATCCAATCTTTTGCATAAATCTTTATCTTAGTCCCATTTCATTTCCATGTCATTATCCTGCCAACATCTTTTGAGAAATAATTTTAAAATTCATGGTTCATTTTTCAAGGATACTTTCCAAACAAACAAGATACTTGAGTCCATCATCCATCCCCTACCACATGTCCATTTTCTGTTGAAAAGTAAAAAATACAAAAAAAATGAAAAAATGAAAAAATAAAAAGAGAAAAAAGAAAATAAAAAAAATGGAAAATAGTAAAGAAAAATCATTCGTCCTTTGGTGAAAACTTGGAAAACAGGCATGATGGGCAAGTACCATGATGAAAAATTGGCAAACAAGCATCATGCGTAATCTATGAAGTTCTTGCATACCATAATTGGGGGCAAGTTTCATTTTTTGCTATCTTATCGTATGCTATTCATTATCCTATAGTGTCCTATTATCTTTCATTATCCTATTGTCCTTCCATTATCCTATTGTCCTTCCATTATCCTATCATCCTTCATGTCCATATTCCCATTTTCCACCTTTGATCTTGACAATGTAGAGAGTTTTCTTGAATTTCCTATATCCTATTCACAACTTTCAATCTATCATAGCTTTTGGTCTTTATCCATTGGCTTATTACAAGATTTTTCTATATTGTTTGGCTTATTGTAACCTTTTGTCACTATCCCTTAGCCTATCACAACCTTCTATCTGTAGACGTATAAAAATGACTGTATTCCTAAATGAATATTTAATGTTCATTTTATTCTCATTCCTCCATTTATTTAAATTTAATTTAACTAAATCGTCCACATTCTTCTATTTAATTAAATAAATTATTCAATTTATTGAGTTAAATTCACTAAAGCCCTTTGCATCATTTAATTAAATAAATCATTTTATTTAATTAAATCCCTTCTTCTTACTTTTAATTAAATTTACATTTAATTAATAGTTTATCCCAAATTGAATAAATCTAATTTATTCAATTTCCCAAATTGCAACCAAATTGAAATAAAGCAATTTATTTTAATTAATTCTATTTTCCCTCACCCACTTGCATTTTCCTACATCTCCCACTTGCATCCTAAACCCTATTTCTAATTTCTTCTAGAATCCACCTAATCCTAATCAATTAACCAAAACCCATCCATTATCCCTTTTCCCTAAATTTGAGGAGGTCACTTCTCAAATTTGGAGTAAAGTCTTCAAAAGGCATTAAAGCCTTTATCCATTCAACAAGCTAACTTGTTGAATACCCCCAAATTTGGAAGGACTCTTACAAATTTGTCCCCAAAGTCTTCAAACCATTAATGGTTAACTAACCCTTAGTGGCATGGTTAGAGACTTTTTGACTAACTCAACCTCCATCTAACCCAGGGGTCTCATCAAGCATTCAATTCTTTGACCATGGTTATCTCTTTAACCTTTGCACAAAAGTTTACCACTTGGATAAAAGCTTTATCCATTGGATAACCCTAACCTAACCTTAACCCTTACCTCCTAAGGTAACCATAAGGTCTTCTCAAGTATTTAATGCTTCTTTCATCTCCTCTCAACTAGTCTTATGTTGACAATTGTCACCATTTCATTGATGAAAATTGTAAACATGGATTGATAACTTTCAATCCTGACCCTTGATTAACTCCTTCAATCTTGACCATCCATTGCCCTATTTTCACTATAAATAGAGCTCTCATTCCTCCATTTTAGGATTAATGCAAGCTTTTAGTATCTCATTTATGCTCAAATTTATCAATACATCTAGCTTCTCTTTGTAATAGGAATTAATCTTATAAGCACTTTAGACTATTTCCTTTATCATCAGCTTAAATCATTAACTAGTATATCATGTTAGGATAATATTGCTACTAATATTGTCATCTTATAATCTAGTTTATTGCATTTTTAGGATCATGCATAGATAGGATGCATTTCATAATTAAAATCAATCATAAGCATCCCTCATTCTTGCATTCGTCATCCCTAAGCCACTTTGCTCAGTGATTTGAGAGCAAAGGCATTGGCTTGAGGGACCTTATGAGATAGAGAACCATGGAACCAACCTTGGGAAGTTGAGTCATTCCTCATGACTCCATAACTTGCACCAAGAAGTCCCGTGGGTGTGTCAACAAGCCTCTTTGAGACCGCATTTTTGCATTTTAAGTTTCATCGACCTGCTTTTCCTACACACATTTCTGGCACCCACCGTGGGGCCATACCCCATTAGTCAAATCGGTTTTTAAAAATAAACACTTTTGCAGGTACGTGGGAAACATGAATCAGCGTGTAGGGAACATCCCTTAGCGCATCTGGTTGATCTTTTAGCGTATCCGGCTCACTATTTGGTGCGTGGGACTCGTTCCCTAGTGCGTGCAGACCATACCTTAGCGCATCATCCTCACTAACATTTTCTTGTAGGTCTCGATGTGGGAGAACAACAGTGTAGCCCATTTGGAAAACAGTTCAGCGCATCGGGTTTGCCCGATAGCACAACCTGACTATCTCGTAGCACGTGCAGTCTGTTCTGTAGCGCATCATAGATAGAGGCAAAATTAAAAACTGTAACCAAATGTGAAATTATACTTGTTCAAGTCCACCAAACCCATAGATTTTTTTTGCAACGATTTTACTTGGTATCTTGCAGGGTTTTTGACAAGTTTCTTGCAGATGGGAGTTTAATTTTATTTCTAGGATCAAATAGTTTAAATTTTTACTAACTTAGTTAAGTTAGTCAAAATATAAAGCTTTTTGATTTTTTGTTGGATAAAATTGAACTCACTTGGTTTGGGCTTTAAAAAGAACCACAAAACAAAACAATTTTTCCTTGCTTTTCTAGGAGAGAATTTTTCAAATTGGATCTTAAAAAGAACAAATCAATTTTTCAAGTTTTACAAACAAATGGCTTAAAAAGAACTTCACCATCCTTTGGTGCATAAAAGGATCCATTTTAAATTCTTGCAAGGTAAAGAATCACACAAAGTCCAAAGGTCATTTGCAACTAAAGAGGGAAGATCTTCCCCTTTCAAATCGATTTCTTTTGTTGACAAAGCATCGCATTTATTTTGTTGACCAAGTTCCCTTTTAAATAGATCACAAAATCATTGCTATGAAAGGTTAAAAGGAACACCATGTTTTCATGGAGCAACATCTCCATATAGAGTTAGCAAATCATTTCTTTAAAAGGCTAAAAATAAGTTGTGTGCTTTGTCTCGAAAGTGGAAGGTGTATGCTCTCCCCTTAATTGGGTGATCAAAAAGCCAAACCACTCTTAAAGCTTTCTTTACTTCAAACAATAAATCCTTTAGCAGGGCTGCCTTCCCGAGGGGTTGAAAAACTCTTAAAGCCATTTTTGGCCGGTGTGAAGGGAACGACCTTAGTGGGAAATGACTTTGAAGCCAAGTGTTCCAACCCACTATAATCAAAAGTGGAAAGTGATGAAAGTCCTTTTCAACAGTTGCGTGCAGTGATTAGCCTTCCCCTAGTATCCTTGAGATACGTAAAGCCTTTGTTCTAAAGGTTGGGAAGCCTCTAGAGGGAGTTTATCATTGACGACCGAATGGGAAGCCTGATTATGAACCTTAGGATAGAAACTTTGAGCCGAGTTAGTATCCAGATATTTGCAATATCATAGTGCAAGGGTGGGGAAGAATCCGCCCCCAAGATCGCTCACCATATATCTCCCAAGATAACTACTGGATTGTGAAGCAATTCACTTTGAGTTAATTTCTGGCAAAAGGTAAAAAAATGGGCACCCCCTAGGGGGTGACATGGTTGTTTGAGCTAACGGAGTATCGAGACTAGTGGGCTATGATATTGCTTATGACCCTTGAATAAAGAGTCTGACTGAAGTGCATGTTGTATCTAAACCTGTCAAAACATTGGGGATTTGAACACATCCTCATAGAACATATACTTATTGTTTAGATTAAGAAAAATGGTTGTATCTTTGGTGTCGTGCTTTCATTTGTTACTTTAGAAAAAATCATCTATCAATACTAAAAACTCAAAGAAAAATTCAAAAAATCACAGAAAAATAACCAAGTCAAAATATCAGGGCAGTTTAGCACGTAAGAGAAACTTCTTAGCACGTGAAAACCATCTTTTAGTGCATTAAACCTTCACCTTAGTGCATAAAGTGTAAAAATTAGCGCTTCAACAGAAACCAAAACTAGCAGTTTCAAGTAGTGCGTTTTGAAAATAGTTTAGCACGTTGAAGCATCAACTTAGCGCGTGGAAACCAAAGCTTAGCACGTAGGGTTTAACAGTTAGCGTATAGGCAGCCCATATTGGTGCATAAAATTTTGAACCAAGGCAAAATCAAAATAAACTAGTTAGCGCGTATCAGGGGGCAGCATAGCACGTGGAGTCTTTTCGCTAGCACGTTGAGAACTTTCTATAGCGCATTGCATCTCTGTTTTAGCACATAGAAAAAACTAGAAAAATAGGGGGCAAAACAGAGGTCAATTTTGAAAATTTTGAAAATTTTGAAAACAATTTTGAAAGCTTTCCTTCATCAGCCTGAACTTCATCAAGTAGAAAACCAAAAACAAAGTATCAAAAGCTATTTCTAAAGAAAAATTTCCATCAAACAAAGTTGTCCAAAGTCTAAGACTAGTCACAGGATAAACATATCTCTCCTGTCAAAATCAAGAAACATCATCACAAGTATCAAACAGGTCCTTCAATCAAATGGATTTTTATCCCCAAAACACACTTGTTTTAAAACTCTAATTTGTCAAATCGAGTTTCCATATCGGGAAAGCTCATATTGCATATCATTTGACACACTTTGTCATGAGGGGGCATCTAAACCTTCATTTAAATAAATTAAAACTTGAGTTTCCAAAACAAGTTAAACTAAATCCAAAACAAATCAAAGGAAACCATTGATCGCTTGTGCATGACAAATCCTCATATTCTGAGATGAAAGAATGTTTATCATAACACTAAGTTGAAGAAACAGCAACTGAGTTCTTCAAAACTTGCCAAATGAAATAAATTTTTATACATCAATCACCAACTCTTCAAATGTCATCGCACATTCCTTCATCATATACGCTTATATCTTCAAAACAAAACAAACGAATTTGACAAGGAACCCTTGAGGAGTAGGGCATTCTGTCAAAAATCAGCATTCAGTCAACGCATAAATGAAGATCAATCCGGCCTTCTTTCCCGAAGAGTGCATCACTTATAACATACCCCGATTTGAACCACCAACCCCTGAACAAAACATTGAAGAAGAGTTCGTTCCTTTTGTCACAGAAAGCTTCTACTAGATGCCCACTATTACTCGCTCTCAATGAAACAAACAAAGCAACATGCAACTAGAATCCAACATGAATCAAAGATTATTAAATCCTTTCGAGGGTCCGCATCTAGAGGACACTAAAATTACTAAGGAACTCCTTCAAGAGTGTCAAGAAAGCGCTTCATTTCAAAGGCTTGTGGAAAGGCTCATGGAAAATGACAAAGAAAAATATCTGCTCATGCTTACAAGCAAATGATTTAAACTTCCTGAAGATTTGGACACAGACATTTTTAGAACAAGATCTTGACATTATGAATATCAAGAACGATAAAAAGAGGAAGAAACACGTGACCCTGAGCAAGATATCCTTGAGCAAAATATCTCTAAGAATAACATCCCAGAGCAAAACATACCATTTCACACACCATTTCAGCCTAGAATTAATGCAAGGGAAGAAATCTTCCCTCGGCAAAATAATGCACCTTTGATTGCTCTCACTCAACAAATGCAAATGTTACAAAGAAAAATGCAAGACATGCAACAAGGGACAACAGTATGGTACTCCTTAACTAAAATTTGTCCTTATCCTTTTGACAGACGATTAAACATGGTAGCTTTTCCTCCAAACTCAGACGTTCCCAAATTTGACAAATATGATGGGAAGAGAAATCCCAATGATCATGTTCAAGAATTCTATACAATGAGTCTTGAATTCACCCATGATGACACCTATTTCATGAGGTTATTCCCAAGAAGCTTGGGAGGGAAAACAATGGAATGGTCATCCAAAATCACACCTCCCGTCAGATCATTCGATGAACTAGTCAGCAAATTCATAACTCAATATTCCTATAATATTCAACATGCTATCACTATGCTAGATGTCTATAATACCAAGCAGAAAAACAATGAAACATTCATGGTATTCCTTCAATGTTGGCGTGCGAGATGTGTCTGAAAAGGAAAAGATGGAAATTTTCATCGACCACTTGAATAGTGAGATGAGTTACAGACTCAAACTCCAATACATACCATCTTTTTCCAAGTTGATTGAGAATGGCATCCAAGTAGAAGAGGCATGTGTCAAGAAAGGAACATTAAAATTCTTCAAAGAAGGAACAAGTTCATCCAACTACAACAACAACTTAGACAAATCCAGATTCTGGGCCAGAAACAAAAACAATGGAAATGAAGGAGGCAATGAATCAAATGATCCAAAATCAAAGCAGCTCGTGCTCACATTATCAGGTAATCCTCAAGCTACAAAGAATCCCAAAGGTGCTAACCAAGGCACTAACACTTATGCACTGAATACCAATCAAGATCAACTCAACACAAACAACACCAACAATACCCAAAACAATAACACCAATCAAGGACCTAATCCAAACTCACGAGGTAATGCAAACAACTTTCCAAAATGCATTTACACACCACTGGGGCAATCATTAAAGTCAGCATTCAGAGAAATCCTGGCAAACAAAATTATCTCCTTACCAACAATCAGCAACTTTGAACCCCAAATCAAACCACCCTGGTGGAATGACTCACACTTTTGTGATTTTCATTGTAACAAAGGTCATCAAACCAATGATTGCATGAGACTGAAAAACATTGTTCAAGACATGATTGATAGAGGTGATTTAACAGTCAATGGTCTCAAGACAAATGGTGAGCATGGAGCCTTTAAAAATCCTCTTCCAAACTACAACAAGGATGGAGCTTCAACCTTGAATGATACATGTGGAGCTCGTATCAATCACATATACAATAACACCATCAATCATATATCAAATGTAGCTCAAGATCGGGATGCTGACAAATTCCTAGCCATGGTAGCTCATATGACAGGGCGTCATAACCTCACTTTTTCTGAGTATGATAATATCTCATTAATCCATCCACACAATACTCCACTCCACATTGAAGTTTTAATCTACAAGCATCGATTCAAAAGAGTATTAATAGATGGGGGAGATGGACTCAATATCTGTACCTCAAAACTTATCTGTGCATTAGGCTCCTCTGAGCAATCTATTGATCCACACAAAAAGATAACTATCAAAGCATATGATGATGAAGAGAGATCAACCAAAGGAACATTAATGTTGCCAATACAAGTGGGACCAATATAAAAGGACACTATGTGCCAAGTCTTGGACATAGACCTCACATACAATATCTTATTGGGTCGACCTTGGATACATGAAATGCAAGCAGTACCTTCTATGTATCATTAGTGTGTTAAGTTTTCCTACAATGGACATGAGATTTCCATATCAGCAGATCATAATCCTTTTCAACATTGTAATGATATGGGGGAAGCCCAAGACAACTTGGTTCCACATAATAGAGAAAAACAAAGTAACTCAACACCAAATCTTCAGCAAAAAAAGTCTACATCACTATCTATGGATTCCAAGCAGAAAATGAGAATCAAAGAGAAAGGCATGGGAGAATACTCTTTGTAGCTGTTATGTTTGGCCAACTTACCAACATCACCTAAATCTCATGGATTACCTACAACATTAGCATGTCAAGAAACCCAACCCATCACCAAGTTTGATGGCACATTTATCCAACTAGGCACTCTAGCACATGAATTAGAGGAAAAGGACATCCTTAGTTGGCTATACAAGGATGAGGAAGAAGACAGAGCAGCTACTGTGGTAGTGGCTATACCAACACATATGTATGGAAAAGGATACTTAATCATGCAACAAATGGGATACAAGGGCAAAGGACGTATTGGTAAGTGTCAGGAAGGCATCACAGAACCATTGGATCCTCCTTCACAATTTAGTAAAGACAAAAAGGGATTGGGCTTTGAACTCACTCTACTACCAAGGAGGGCACCACACAAATATCAAAAACCTCAGTGGAAAGCAAAGAAGAAATACAAAGAAGACTCCTAGTAGGAGGCACTATTTGAGTTAGCTAAGACAATACGTAAGGAATGTGAAAATCAAGAACAAAAGAAATATCAAAGGCAACCTATCAATCAAAAGAAAGAAACATCTACTGTAGAAGTACATCATATTCAAGAATGAATATCCAACAAAGAAGAATCACCTCCCAATGACATCATTCCTCCCCGAGGAGAAACAATATATGAACAAATGCAAAGAGTGGAAGCAAGATCTGACACAGAATCAAAGAAAACTATCAAACTTGTATCAATCATCAAAAACCCGTTCTCATTCTACAACATACCTGTCCACAACACTGCCAGAATTTGGGATACTACCTCTGAGACTAATTCCAGTGAATATGAACATGGTATCTGTTCTAATGTTACTGAAGATATTTGTGCAAATGACAGTAATACACCCATCTCTCAAGAAGAACGTGGCACAAAATCTAGACCACTTGAATTTGGTCCACAAAATATCTATGACACCAAGGAGAATGAGCAATGACATTATGAGCAAGTCTATACGAAAGATGATACCATCAAAGACCTCAATGAAATCCTTAACTTCTTTAACACCTAGACCAATCATGATGATACCTCCGTCTTGACACTTACAATAACAAAACTTGATCCACCAAACGACTCCTTACCACTTGTCTTTCCTAACCTCATAGACTAGGACAAACCTGAAACTCATGATATACCAATTTTCCCAAACGATGAATCCATTATCCATTACTTATGTACCATTAAATCGAAGACAGACTCTACCAGTGAACAAATTAACAACATCTGCAATCAGGGGAGTGCAGAGTCTCTCAATCACAAAAATGAACAAAATAAAAGATCTATTGATGAAAACCAGTCAATAGAAGAAATAGATCACAAAAAAGTAAAAATAAAGGATGCATCTGAGGGTGAAAACCTTTTTAAGGTACCTAAGGATGGGAGACTTAACACTCTTACTGAGCATTATCACAAGAGATCACCCATATTGATTGAGCCCACTCAATCAATCAACATTGGTACTACAGAAGCAACAAAAACTATACACCTTGCAGAATCTTTGACAGAGGAAGAATATTCAGAGTTTATCAAATTTTTTAAAGAAAAGCAAATCAACTTTGCTTGGTCATATGCAGATATGCTTGGGATTGATCCACAATTGATCATGCATCACCTATCCATTACTCTAGGAGCTAAGCCAGTTAAGCAAAAACTGCGAAAGATGAATCCACATGTGGCACTCATGGTTAAAGCTGAACTGAAGAAACTATTAGATGTCAAGTTCATTCAACCTATCGACTATGCTGAATGGATTTCCAACATTGTACCAGTATCAAAACCAGATGGTATTATCAGAATGTGCACTGATTTTAGAGATGTCAACAAAGCCTATCCCAAGGATGACTTTCCTTTACCCAGTATCGACATAATTGTAGACCTCACAACAGGCCATGCAATGCTATCACTGATGGATGGTTTTTCAGGCTATAATCAAATCAAGATAGCCCCGGAAGATCAAGATAGAATAGCATTTACCTGTCCCTAGGGAACATACTGTTGGAATGTCATGCCTTTTGGCTTAAAGAATGTAGGAGCAACTTATCAACGAGCTATGACAACAATCTTTCATGACATGATGCATACCTTCATGGAGGACTATGTGGATGATTTACTAGCTAAATCCTTCACCAGAATAGATCATTTAAGCATCTTAGAAAAGATTTTTGACTGATTAGAGAAATTCTAAGTCAGGCTCAACCCTAAGAAGTGTGTCTTCAGGGTTATGTCAGGAAAATTACTAGGCTACATAGTTTCAGCTAAGGGTATTGATGTGGATCCAGCAAAGGTACAGGCCATTATAGAGATGCCACCACTAAAGAACATCAGTCAACTTAGGTCTCTACAAGGATGGCTCCAATCAATCAGGCAATTCATCGCTCAATTAGGAGATAAAAGTCTCTCGTTCAATCATTTGCCACATAAAAAATGTACCATTCAGATGGGAAGCCAAATATGCAGAATCATTTTATCAAATCAAGTAGTATTTAATGAACCCACCAATTCTAGTACCACCAATAATAGGGAAGTCGCTCATTCTCTACATTTCAACAATAAATATATCATTGGGGGCATTGTTAGCACAAGAGGATCAACAAGGCAAGGAACGAGCTATATACTACATCAGCAGGACATTGAATGGATATGAACTCAACTATACATTCATTGAGAAGGCTTGTCTAACAGTGGTATTTGCATCTCAAAATTTTCAACACTACATGCTAGCTCACACAATTAAGCTAGTTGCCAAAATTGATCCTCTCAAATATTTACTCAGCAAGGCAGCTCTTACAGGTAGATTGGCTAAATGGGTCATGATTCTCAGTGAGTTTGACATCCAGTACACATAACGTTGAGCTATCAAAGGACAAGCAATTGCAGATCAACTGGCTGAAGCACCCCTACCTAGAAAACAACCTATGGAGATTGAATTTCTAGACAGAGACATTCTTGCTATCTCTACCAAACAATGGACCCTATATTTTGATGGATCCTATACTCAACATGGCTCTGGTGCTAGCATTTTGTTCATCACTCCTGAAGGGCACACCATACCAAGATCATATCAGCTTATGTTTCCTTGCAAAAATAACGTTGTTGAATATGAGGCACTGGTTATAGGCATCAAAATGGCCATAGAATGGAAAATCACAGAATTAAAATTCTACGAAGATTCACAATTAGTTATCAATCAAATCAACAATGACTATCAAACAAAGGATGACAAGCTGCTACCATACAAGCGAATGGTGGATGATTTTAAATAGTATTTTGTACACATCACCTTTGAGCAAATAACAAGTTTGGATAATAGAGTAGCTTATGCAATGGCTACTATCACTTCACTACTGCAAATTCTAGAGCAACAAAATCGTTACGAGTTTCTAGTAGAGAAATGTTCTCCCTAGCCTATGACCATTTGGATTCCCACATTATCTATGCCTTGACCGGTTTGGACTCTCCTTTATATGGACCGATATACAACTATCTTAAGAGAAATATCCTACCCATTGACCTATCTCAAAACCAAAAATGCAACTTTATCCGGCAAGCCGCCCATTATACTCTTACTGCTGATACTTTGTATCATTGAGGTCTAGATGGTACTCTTCTTCGTTGCCTTGATCGTAATGAATCTGACTCCGCTTTACAAGAGCTTCACGAAGGTATCTATGGTACACATTCAAGTGGTTCTACTCTTGCTAAAAATATTCTAAGAATGGGATATTACTGACCGATAATGGAAAAAGACTCTTACCACTTTGCAAAGAAGTGTCCTAAATGCCAAATCCATGGCAATCTTATACATGTACCAGCATAGGAACTACAACCATTCACAACATCCTGGCCCTTTTGCCAGTGGGGACTGGACTTGGTCGGCAAAATTCATCCTTCATCTTCAAATGGACACAAGTTCATTATAACTGCAACATAATACTTTACCAAGTGGATTGAAGCGGTCCCCATGACCACAGTAACTAGGAAACAAATAGCCTCTTTTATCCTTAATTATCTGATCTGCAGATATGGCTTTCCAAGCTCCATCATCATAGATAATGGATGACCTTTCAAGAACCAAGATGTGTGAGAACTATGTGAAAAATTCAAAATCCAACATTGTTTTTCTACACCTTACTACCCATAAGGAAATGGTCAAGTAGAAGCATCCAACAAGACAATATTGAAAATCCTAAAGAAAACAGTGAATGATGCAGGCAAACATTGGCATGTACAACTCAATCTAGCACTTTGGGCATACAGAACTAGCATCTACACACCAACGAGAGCTACACCATATTCATTGGTATATGGATCTGAAGCAATCTTACCCCTAGAGGTAGAAATTCCATCTCTCAGAGTCTCTTTAGAAGGCCTAATTCCAGATGAAGAGTATTGGGTTAATCGACTGCAAGAGCTCAAACTTCTAGATGAAAGACGTCAATGTACCTACACTCATCTCAAAGCATATCAGCAACGCATGTGCAAGAGCTACAACCACAAGGTCATTCCCAAAAATTTTAAAATTGGTGACCTAGTACTCAAGGAAAATCCTAGGAACCAACAAGATCGGGAAAAGAAAGGGAAATTTGAACCTAATTGGTTAGGTCCCTATGTCATCATATCAGCCTATGGATTAGGCACCTATCAGCTAACAACTTCAGAGGGAGATGTGCTTGACAAACCAACTAACAACATCCATCTGAAGAAATACTACACTTGAGTAATCTAATGCATGGAAAAGTCAAAAAATAAAAAACATATCAAAAAATTAGGAAAAAACAAACAAAGAGGTGCAATAAAAGCAACTGGTGAAAACTTGGAAAACAGGCGCTATTGTGAGAGGACAACTCCTCTATCTATATCCATACCATTATATCCACAGTAAAGCACTATCGACCATCGCCCGACATTTTTATCACAATATCCATCCAGGACATACTTAGCATAGTCACTATCTTGGTTTGTCATCATATCCTTTCACTGCATCTCACCATGGCTTGGTAAACCCTGTACATATCTGCATTAAGAGGAACACTCAGCTAGGGGTAGTATTAATTAGAACTTACAGCACACTCAATCCATCAAAAACTTGTCACAAACTCCGAACATCATATCCAACCAACAAAACTCAAACAATCACAAAAACCACACATTGATCACTTAATGGGATTCACAAAATATGATGGATGATTTTCTGAAGTATCAAATGTTGCATCTTGCATAAAGTTTTGACTATTCTTGCACTTGAACTTTTTGAACTATTGGATCTTCTACATTCTCTCAACAATGCATCAAGCTAGAGAAAGTTGTGGGGACTCCAATATTTTGTTAGTTTTTTGTCTGTGAGGCGATCATTTATACTATGTAAATACTTGTCTTGAGACGTGATTCATAGCATATCACTAAAGACATGATTCCACTTTACGCATACAAATGGTTTAATCTTGTTTGTTTATATGCAATCCACACTCAGGTCATCCTAGTTCAATTATACCTTGATGCTTGTGCTATCTTGCAAAATCAAAAATCATGTAAATTTTTCTCAGGTCATTATGGTTCAATTATACTATTATGCTTGTATAAATTTTCAACATATCCCAAAACAAATCAATGCTCAATGATGATACCTATCAAGAAAGTAAACAACATGTGGCTATATAGGGATGTCAAATGCAGAATGAGGATGCTCAAAACAATTAGTTGCATATCATTTTACAATTAGTTGCATATCATTTTACAATTAGTTTCATATCATTTTACAATTAGTCACATATCATTTTTAAATCTTGCATCTCACAACATATCATTATCATACATCTCATTTTTAAGATACATCTCACAGCATATCATTATCATACATCTCATTTTCAAGATACATCTCACGACATATCATTATCATACATCTCATTTTCAAGATACATCTCACAACATATCATTTTCATACATCTCATTTTCAAAATACATCTCACAACATCATCACATATCACATCACATGCATCCATCTAAGCATTGTCAACATCATAAAATCATCACAAGCATATAGAAAGCATCATCCATAATGCATCACATGAGGATCAAAGAAAATGGTGTCATATATATCAAAGAATGATCAATATACAAAATATGTCATGTCTGTGCCAATACAACAAAATGATAAAAAATACAATAGAGATAACGTCTCTCAGATATGACTATCTCTTGAAGGAGACAGTCTCGCTGTAGATGTCCCAACACCTGGATCTCTAGGTGGATCATGTCTAGGAGGCCCTGTCACACCTCTACTCTCTGTCCTTGACACAGTCTCTCGAGATTGACTAGATCTCGACTCTGTAAAACTTTGCACTCGATGCTCCCTGGGCACCACATCCTCATAATGATGCTGGTAGTACTCCACCTTGTTAGCTCTCAAAGCCAGCTCTCTCAAGGTGTCTCTCATTGGACCACCTATTGTCACTCTCTGCAAACTAGCTACGAGCTCCTCTGCTCGACCCCGCCACTCTATCTTAGTATCACACTCTATGGTAAGCTGAATGATCTGATGCTGATGCCCTAACAACTATGTCTGCAACTGCTGGATTGACAACTACAAAGATATAATCTGTGCATCCTCAAGATGCATCAGAATCCGCATCTGCAGGGGTACCTATGAAGGGGTACCCCCTATCCCTCTGCCTACCCTTGGTGCTAGTGGAGGTAGAACATCTGACCTCCTCCTCTGGGTCTATCATCTGATGTCATCATACCCTCCCACTTCCGCTATCACCTCACCAACCCTCTTCTCACCCCCGGCTTGGATAGCCAAACCTCCTCTCCCTCTATCCATCGCAGCTTGCCGCACTACTCTCTCCACCTGTATCCCTCTCTCACCACCATCTCCACCCCTATCTCCTCTCCTCCCCTGATCCAATCTCCCCCTATACCCTTGCCAACCTCGACCACCTCCTCCACCATCTCTGCCATCGTGTCCTCCTCCATCACCACCTCCCTCATCTACATCCTCACTCGCCTCTCCCCTTCTCCCTAGTCTCTCAGGATGATCCTCCTCCTCATCATCAAAAGCGGGAATCATCTCAACTGGATCTGATATCCTGGCCACTACACACATTGCAAAGAGTGCTGCAAACTCGTCAGTCATCCCTGCATCCACTATCTCAGGGGCATAATCCCAGATCTGGCTGGCTAAATAAAATAACTCCTCCATGACCGTTGCGCTATCAATGTAGGTCCCCAATCCAGAATGTCCTATCTCTATTGATCATATAGACATTCTCCCTATGGAATCCCCTACTGTCGACCATACTGCCGCATCACCCTGCTATGCAAAAACCTCTCAATAACAAAGGGCATCTGCCCTATCAAATACCTAGACATGTAAACATAAGGCATCTCCATCCCATCCTCTACCTATACCTCACAACCTATATATGGTTGCCACATGATCGTATCAATATCATCCAGAACTCTCCTCCAGTGCTCTAGCTTTCATAGCTTACGTTGGACAATTATCCCTTGGTATCCGTATGCGTATGCACACCCAACAGGCCTATCTCTATCCGCCAATGGCCTCATTGTGGGAATATGCTCCCATGCCCATACCTGTAGCAGTATCACTCCAAATGATAAACTGCTATAACCCAGGTATACTACCTGATGCAAATCCTTGTATAAGTGGGCTAGCATAGCCGACTCCCATGCAAAGTAGCGACCCTGTTTCACTATGTCCTCTAGAACTAACCCCCATCCCACTTCCAGTACCTTCAACCTACGATCGGGACATAAGAAACCACCTATGAAACCTGCCAACACTGATGGTAGGGGAGCATAATGCAAATCTAGGAACTCTTGCTAGGAGATCTCGTATCCACAAACTGTGTCATCCTGCAGAATCTGACGAAGTGCCTTTGTACCACCCTCCTCAGTCTGCTCATAGGGTAATAATGCCCCTACCACAGGAATCCACAGAATCTGGTAGCAATCCTCAGGTGTGACTGTGATCTCGCCTGTTGCCAAATGAAAGGTGTTCGTATCACTATGCCACCTCTCAGCTAATGATGTCAATAAACCCCAGTTCATGATACACCGAGGCATCTCTAACAACAAAGACATGCCACACCTCTCAATAATATCTCTGTCCGCTTGTGTCAATCATGGTATCAATAACCACGATCTTAGAAATCGCTCTCGTGACTGAACCACTCCAATGCGCTCTTGTCACACAACAAAATAAGTCCAATATCAGTTTCCTCATCAAAACATAGATATCAAAATCAAATGCACATCAAAACTTGAAACTTTGAAAATCTAATCAAGTTCCACATCATATCAATCCATTTTCATATCAAATCATATCAGCTTGTAACACAAATCAAGTTTCACATTCATATCAACTTGTAACACAAATCAAGTTTCACATTTATTGCAGCTTACATAAAACAACTCAAGTTTCGCATCCATATCAGCTTGAAAAACAACTCAAGTTCCACAATCATTGCAACTTGTAAAACAACTCAAGTTCAACATATATATCAACTTGAAACAATTCCTATCAAATAAAGTTCATATCCACCATCCCTATCAAAAACCACATCATATCAAATCAGCATCAAATCAATATCAACTTGAAACATTGCAAATCAAATCAAGTTATATTGAAACTCCTATTGGACAAACTTATCAAAACAAAGACAGTAGGTACACAGACTGACAATTTGCACCTATCTCAGCAGAACCGGCATCAACCTACAAATTTTCTTCATCCAAAATTCCACTTTACCAAAAATTTTCCCCTATGCACTAAACAAACTTGCCTGCATGCTAAACTACTTACTATGTGCTACCCTGTCCTGCAAAGTGCTATCCAATCCATCCTATGCGCTAGCCAGCACCTACGCACTATCTTATCCTATTTTTGTGCCACCTAACCTACCCCAAGCACTAAAACTACCCTATGCGTTATCCTACTTAGCTCCTATGCTATAACCATTCCCTGCTGTGCTAGGGTATACCTACGTGCTACCTAAGCCTACCAATGTGACCTCCTAGAAATCCTATGCACTGGGTATCTCCTATGCGCTACCCATTTTTCCCTCTACGCTACCCTGTGATCCTGGTGCACTAACCCAATCCTAAGCGCTACCCTAATTTACCACTGCGCTACCCTAAACTTTTCAGACACTACCTATTTTATTAAAACCTATGCGCTATGAAACCTATCGTATGTGCTATGCTTTGACCCTAATGCACTAAACTGACAAATCCGCATAACAAAATTGAAAAAATGATAGAAAATGACAAAATAAAAAATTCAAAAGGGGTCAAAAAGGTTGACTTACTGGTGGTCCATATGCAATAGGCCTTTGATACCTCCGAATATGCTCGAATCGATGAGAAGCATAAGGAACCGACATGTTGACTTCTCTCCAAAAATCACTTTCTCCAAGGTCAACAAGCACAAATGAGACAAAAGAGATCACTTTTCCCCTTTTATAGGGTAAATCAAAATTAGGGTTACATGGAGGGACATGTAAATTGCTAGCGGTGTCTCCTACAACCCTACCAAATGTAAACATCGGGAGATGAATCAAATTACCAGATTCAACATAGACAAAATTTTACAATGCAATAAAATTTATCAAATTTATCTAAATCAAATCAAATTTTCAAAAAATTTGATTCATCTCCCGAGGGGGCATTATCAACATCATTTATCAAATTTGGGGCATCGTTTATCAAATCTGGGGCATGACGTGAAAATCTCAAAACAACATAAAAATTGATCATAACTAAATCATGACGACGCATCATATTCTTTGAATCAACATGTGCACACACGTCACTTCAAAGAGGGGAAAAATGTAGACGTATAAAAATAACCGTATTCCTAATTGAATATTTAATGTTTATTTTATTCCCATTCCTCCATTTAGTTAAATTTAATTTAACTAGATCGTCTACATTATTCTATTTAATTAAATAAACTATTCAATTTATTTAGTTAAATTCACTAAAGCCCTTTGCATCATTTAATTAAATAAATCATTTTATTTAATTAAATCCCTTCTTCTTACTTTTAATTAAATTTACATTTAATTAATAGTTTATCCCAAATTGAATAAATCTAATTTATTCAATTTCCCAAATTGCAACCAAATTGAAATAAAGCAATTTATTTTAATTAATTCTATTTTCCCTCACCCACTTGCATTTTTCTACATCTCCCACTTGCATCCTAAACCCTATTCCTAATTTCTTCTAGAATCCATCTAATCCTAATCAATTAACTCAAACCCATCCATTATCCCTTTTTCCTAAATTTGAGGAGGTCACTTCTCAAATTTGGAGTAAAGTCTTCAAAAGGCATTAAAGCCTTTATTCCCCCAAATTTGGAAGGATTCTTACAAATTTGCCCCCAAAGTCTTCAAACCATTAATTGTTAACTAACCCTTAGTGGCATGGTTAGAGACTTTTTGACTAACTCAACCTCCATCTAACCTAGGGGTCTCATCAAGCATTCATTACTTTGACCATGGTTATCTCTTTAACCTTTGTACAAAAGTTTACCCCTTGGATAAAAGATTTATCCATTAGATAACCCTTACCTTCTAAGGTAACCATAAGGTCTTCTCAAGCATTTAATGCTTCTTTCATCTCCTCTCAACCAATCTTATGTTGACAATTGTCACCATTTCATTGGTGAAAATTATAAACATGGATTGATGACTTTCAATCCCGACCCTTGATCAACTCCTTCAATCTTGACCATCCATTGCCCTATTTTCAGTATAAATAGAGCTCTCATTCCTCCATTTTAGGATCAATGCAACCTTTTAGTATCTCATTTATGCTCAAATTTATTAATACATCTAGCTTCTCTTTGTAATAGGAATTAATCTAATAAGCACTTTAGACTATTCCCTTTATCATTAGCTTAAATCATTAACTAGTATATCATGTTAGGATAGTATTGCTACTAATATTGTCATCTTATAATCTAGTTTATTGCATTTGTAGGATCATGCATAGATAGGATGCATTTCATTATTAAAATCAATCATAAGCATCCCTCGTTCTTGCATTCGTCATCCCTAAGCCACGTTGCTCAGTGATTTGAGAGCAAAGGCATTGGCTTGAGGGACCTTGTGAGATAGAGAACCATGGAACCAACCTTGGGAAGTTGATTCATTCCTCATGATTCCATAACTTGCACCAATAAGTCCGTGGGTGTGTCAAAAAGCCTCTTTGAGACCGCATTTTTGCATTTTAAGTTTCATCGACCCGCTTTTCCCGCACACACTATCCATATCCCTTTTTATTTTTTGATCTTGCTTATTCTATCCATATCCTATCACCATCCATACACTTTTTTTCCCATCCCTTCATCTTGATCCAACATAATGTCATAAAATACAAAACATGGTTTCAAAAAAACTCTTGACATGTCCCTTATGCCATGCCATTGCTTTACATTGTCATATCCAGTATCTTATCCCATCACGTGATAGCCCTTGAAAATTGCTTCTATGTTGTCTCCATAATAAATGGCCTTTGTCTTCCCTCTATCCATCGACATTCCAGCAACCTTATCTATCCATTTGTCATATTCATTGCCTTGCTAGACACTGGGGGCAAAATCATAAAAAAAATCCATAAAAGTCAAATAAAGTCTTGAAAAAAATACTAAAAATCAAATAAAGTCCTGAAAAATTAATAAAATTCAAAATATCTTGAAATAATTACAAAAAAAATTTTAAACATCTTGAAAAAAGTAAAAAAAATTGAAAAACGTCTTGAAATAATCCAAACACATTCATAAAATATCCTGAAAAACACAAAAAAAAATCAAATTGTTCAAAAACCTTAAAAATTGGAAAACATAAAAATCCAAAAACAATCATTTTCATTCCATCAATAAATTGTCTCTTTTGTACATAGACAGACATTTGAGCAAACATCGAACAAATAACACAATAAAACATTGTACTTAACAAATCACTTATTAACAAATGAACTTTTCAATCAACCAAGTATTCAAACTGGTGAACTTGTCTTATTATTAAATCAACATCAATATCATTGGTCCTTGTCAATATTATCATGGGTCTTATATGGGGTGTGGTATACTCGAAACCAGACTTTGTCATGTCTTAGACGGGGTATTGCATTCCCTGAAACCAAACAACATGATCGTCCTATCATCAAATAAACATTATCAACTTTGACAACGAAGATCAAAATAGTTGTTTGGATTTGTGAATCTTATTTATCATTGATTTATCTTTGATCATGTTTGTATGCTACTCGATGATGTCACCAAGTGATTTAGAGTGGTCAAGATGGCTCATGGTCTTTCTTGTTTTCATTTTCTATTTGTGGGGTATTTTATAACATTCTGGAGAAACTATGTCTTAGGGTGATTGGAACATTCTTTGTCTACAACATGTTTGTTTTTATCGAAATGGATTGCATTATCGCCCTAGCTTTCATTATCATGGTGCACCGCATTCATTTTGCCATATCAAATAAAGGTTCTCACCTACTATTAGCATTTGTGAAAGCAAGATTTCAACACACTATTCTTCACTTCTCACTTGAATTTCTTCTAGCTAACATTTCTTCTATCCCATCAATCATTCTATCTATTCATCAAATCAATCATTATCCTACTATCTATTCTATTTGATCAATCGAGTATTTCTTCATTTGATATCAATGACCCCTTTTCTACAATCAATTAGCATTCTTCATTTCTTACAAACATTTTTCTCTTTCATCATATTTTCTCTTTCAACTAACATTCTTCTCTTCTTTCGAGAGATCATTCATTTCCTTCATACATAAACAATCTCTCAAGCGGGCATCCTACCACCATCCCATGGTCTATTGGGGCATGGTATTTTTAATTATTCTTTGAAGCAATGCTCATAATCACATTGTCTCAAAGAGGGGCAAATGTAGACACTGAAAATTGGCATAAGGCTTCGATGACACTTTTCACTAACCTTTTTTGTCTAAACTGATTAAATAATTTTAATCATTTAATTAGTACTAATATTCTTCTTCTAATTTTCTATAATTAAATAATTCTTGATTATTTAATTATTGTTCTTCTAAACTATTAACTAAATAATCTTCATTATTTAATTAATGTTCATCATTGTCTCTTTCCAATCAATTAATCTTGATCTTAATTGAGCAATCCTAACTATTCCTCTTTCATTAAATAATTCATTTAATTATTTAATCCCTATATTCTAAGCGAAATATTCTTCCATGATCAAATTTAATTATTTTAATTATTTAATCCCCTTTCTGCAATTGTTCTAATTAAATAAATTTTTAATTTATTTAATTGTCATGTGTGGGTGAAATAAATAAATTTTATTTATTTATTTATGACCCCACTTATCTCTACCACTTTCTAATTTTTATCTCCCTTATCTCTTCAAACTGCTAATTTGGTATTTATGAGAAGATAATTAAGGATTTTATTATTTATTCATATCTTCCCATTTGCTTTCTTCTATCTTCATCCTTCCCCGAATGACAACTTTGTTGTGCACTCAAGCTTGTTTGTTGATTATTTCCAGTCCCGAATCAAGCTTAGTCATCCAATCAATATCAATTTTCCTATAAATTGGACTCTTTTCTCATTCAATTTTAACCACATTTCAAGTATTCTTATGCTATCTAAATCATTTTATCATCTTATTATCTTTCTTTCAAATACACTTGCACTTGTAGGTGAAATCCACAAAATCAAATTTTTATAGCATTTTAGTTTTGTGGTTGACTAATTATATGCTATGAATCCTTTGCCTAATTTCCTACATTACACAAGGTATCTTCCAATGCAAATCACCTAGTGTGGATCTCCATACACCACGATGAGACCCAAAAAAATATTCCAAATCAACCTCCAATGTATATCCATACCCAAAAAGCATGATCCAAACAAGATAATTCATCCAGGCACACTGAGTCCCAATACAAATGACCATAATAAATCACATGCAAAAAAAAAACCATCAAAGATTAAAAATGGAACATTGCACGAACCAAATAAGCATGTCCTCCAAATTGCAACACTTGAATTGATATTTGTGGAAGCCACCAAGCAAATTCTGAACCAGTCTAATAGACACTATTGTAGACACCTAAAAATGTCTCATTAATCATGTACTAATTATTTGTCTAATTGATTAAATAATTCTATAATTGTTTAATTAAGTTAATTAATCTTATTCTTCTAATTTCATATTTCTTCATCATCTTATTAATTATTCTATTTTCCTATTCTATCATCATTTAATCATTTTAATCATTTTCTAAATATTAATTAAATAATTATTATTTAAATAATTCTAATTAATTCCCCAATTTAAATAATCTTTATTATTTAAATAAATAAACTAATCAATTTCAATTTCTATCTCTCTGATCAACTAATCAGTCAACCCTCTTCTAAATATTAATTAAATATTTATTATTTAATTAATTATGATTTAATCCTTTAAATTAAATAGTCTTTATTATTTAATTAAATTCCATTTCTAAATAATTAAATAGTTTCTTTAAATTATTTAATTAACTAATTAATTCTTCCATTTCCAAATTCTCAAATTCTAATTTCATTTAATTTCATTATTTCTTCCATTTCAAATACATGTGCATGATTTCAAAAACCAAATTGAAAATCAAAGTCAAGTTCTAAATATATTCAAATGCTAAATTGAATTAATAAATTCAATTATTTGAATAATATCTCATGCAAAGATTAAATTAATAATCTAAATCTAAATGCAGGTACATGCTAAATTAATTAATTCAATCAATTAATTAATTAAATCATTTATCTCTTCAACTTCTTTCAGTTAGCTTTTTCTAAATTAAGCTTTCTTTGTCATCCTCTTTATTTCCTCCAATCATTCTTTTTCTTCCTTCAGTCAACTTTTTCTCAATCATTTAACTCAATTAATCTATTCAATCTATTGAGTTTCACTCCTACAATCAGTAGTTCAACTATCAATTTTCATTTGAGCTCACCTCAGTTCACACCTCTTGATCATTTTGTTCCACCTTTCAATCAATCTCATCCAAAAAGCTATAAATTGAGCATCCAATCTCTATTTTCAACAATCACGAGCTTTGAATCTTTGTGTCACTTGCAGGTTACCAGCGCAATATTTGAGAGCCATCATACCATGAAGAGGAGAAGAGCAATGGAAGTTCTACGCAGTCATGAAATAAGGAGTTTTTATTGATTTGATTTATAATTCCTATTTCTTAATTGCGTTATTCCATTATATTGTTTGTTAAATTTTGATTAGGATAGGGATTCGTGATTTCCCTTGTTTCTAATTGATTACTTTGTTAATAGAAGATGAATTTTGCATCCCACATTTTGGTGAACCCGAGGTGAACTAACATCAATTTAACCTTTTCTGTGTTCTGTGTTATTTTTGTAGATTGTGCAGATTTTTCCTTTTTTTTGCAAGTTGCACAAATTTTGAGGAAAGATTTTCTATCACACATTCAAGCTTACATCGTCATGCAATCACATAGATAGGATCACACATTTGACCCTTTGGGGTCACGCATTCGTTCAGACAGGGTCACGCAATCACCCTATCCATATCACGCAATCACCCTTTTGAGATCATGCATTCGCAGGAAGCTTTGTTGTTTAATTTTTTCTTCTGTCTGTTATCTGTTCTGTTTAATTCTGTCTTAAAATTGGTTAAACCGGGATCAAATTGCTTTTTATTTCATAATTTGATTAACACTGTTTATGGCAAGAAAAGTTCAATTCCAGATTTCAAGTGCAAGAAGGACGAAACAATAAAGGAGAGAAGCCAAATGATATCAAAAAGTTCTCCAAGCAGAAAAATTGATACAGGATTCAAAAGACCAACTGGCCTTAGACAGATATAATAGCCTAGTTCTTTTTTATATAGTTAAATATGATCTAATCAATATTAAATGGATGATGAGGGATTTGGCTAGGGCTTCACAATTGGTTTCGCAGGTTCCTGATCAAGTTTAGTTTTCTTGTATTTTTCTAACTTTTTTTGTTGTCTGCATTCTATCACGCATTTGATCTATCAGATTTATGCATTCGGTCTATAAGTATCACGCAATCGCTCAGGTAGTATCACGCAATCGCCTCTGTCAAGTTTTGAGTTTTTATTTTTTGTTGGTTTAATTTTACAACTAATCTTTTGTTTGTAGCCTATGGTAGATTCGTAGAGGGGATTAGATTAGTAATTTTTCATGCACACTTCACACTTCAATTTTTAGTGCTTAAAATCAACAATAGTTAAAATTGACATGCATGGATAATCTCACACTTCAATTTTTAGTGCTTAAAATCAATAACAATTAAAATTGACATGCATGGATAATCTCACACTTCATTGTTGGTGCTTAAAATGAACATGGGATAAAATTGACATGCATGCATCTTACACTTGGTTTTTGGTGCTTAAAAATCAAACAAATGGTTAGAATTGACATGTATGCCTTCATACTTGGATTTGGTGTTTAAATTGACATGCACATGCGGATCTAACACCTAAATTTGCGCTATAAAATGAACTTGAATCAGGCTGCATTAGATTAAATCATTTTCTATTTTTTAAAGGTAAAGAACTTTTCATTGTGTTTGAGGTGGACCTGCAGTTGCACTAACTGACTTTCTACCCGCCATCGGGCTCTTGGGAGAAAGAAGGAAGGTGACAACGACATCCAAATTTTCTTTTGTTCTACGTAGTGAGGGGTTTCTTTGACTAGGATTTCATCACCCAACAGAGGTACTTCAAACTGGGATGCATTGGGGATATCATCTCTCCCAGCGTGCTCTCAAGTGGGTTTTTCGAGCTGCTATATAAATATACTGGTCAGGTAGCTAGAGCATTGAGTTAATTTGATGTATGTGGGGGCCTTCCCTGCACCAATAAGCTCAACTAAAGCCTTAAGTGGTTTTCTCTGAGAATCCGTCATTGGATCGGGACCCCTTGAAACCTAATACTAAGAACCAAATTAGTTGCCAAAAATCATACGTTTAGTGGTTTCGGGAGTGCGGATTGTACCCCATAGATACCCTTCATGTACCTTACACTATGATACAGAAATCCCTCAGCTATAAGATCTTTGGATCTTCGGGGTAAGAGAGACTGGCATGCTCGAGAAGGGTGTGCCGTGGAGTGGAGCTAGTGCTACCATACTCTCTATCTATTCATGTTGTCTTGGTATTTTATTGTAAGGGCCTCACTGAATGGTGTCCACTATCCAGCCTAAGATTGTATTCCATGCTTTTTTATGTATCATTGTGATAGACTAGTATTGAGTCAATCCCTTGGGCTATTTTAGGCCCTATCCCACGTATCTCTGAATTTTCTGAGATTGTATAGAAATTGAGTTAGTCAGCTATAAATACCTACCAACAATTGTTCTCAGATTTGGAAAACTACAAAACATTGTCCTACACACGAAGTTACAGAAAACAAAGTCCATTTTGAAACCAAAACTCAAAATTCCTTACATACTTGTGACCCTAGGCAGTCTTTTACATAGTCTCTTTCATAGTCCTACTTACATCCTCATTATCGTCCTACATCTTTTGCATATTCCCACTTATGTCCTCATTATCGTCCTATGTCTTTTGTATAGTCCCACTTGCATCCTCATTATCATCCTAAGTCTTTTTTGTATTATCATCCATATTAGTTACATTATCATATACATCTTCATCTAGACCTCATATACGTCTAAGTCCATTGTCAGTTATAGGTTCATAGCATGTGCATTCATGGGTGTCCCAGGTGATGGTTTTCTCCCCTTCAAGCAACCTAATCTAATTCCAAATGGCAGTCAACGAGAAATCATTGGTGGTCTAGCTAATTTAGCTTGGGATTTAAGAAGAAGTGCACTTCAATATATAGGAGTCATACACGAGATAAACATTGAGTCTAGTATTTCCCGTATAATTGATAGAGAGATTGAGGCTAAACAAATTCATCAACAAATGGAAAGACTTGCATTAGAGAGATCTAGAAATGCTAAAAAGGCCTCACATCAAAATCCTCAATAGAGTCTAGTACAGTCTTACATACCTCATATTTATGTCTATAGTCTAGTGTTAGGCCATTGTGTTGCATAGAACTACCTTCATATAGGCAATTTTAGATGCCTGTCACAAGGTCCAAGAAAGCGAAAGGAATAATGGACCTGAACAACACATAGTCTATAAACCCTACTTGGAACATGGACATGTCAATAGGTCAACACTCAGGTACACAGACAATGTCCACCATAAACAAATTACAACAACATTTGACAAAAGAAGAAATTGAGTCTGCACAACAAGACCCACATGTCCTCATGATCCTAGATGCACTTATACATAGTGATAGGGACAAGTATCTTTCGATGTTAATACAAAATGGGGCAAAACTACCTGAGGATTTTGATGTCACAAATATTTTACCACCAGTAAAAAATTTAGGTCAAGATAATACTCAAACACCACCCTTGACACAAATACAAGCAATGACCTCCAGTTTTCCTCAAAACATACCTATCCAAACAAATGTCAACATAAATGCAAACTTTCAAACAAGTGTGTCATCCTCAACAAGCAATGCTAGTATACCATCACATAGCATACCAATAATATCAAGTGTCTCAACACCCATTCAAACACAAGCAACAAGTGCAACCCAACCTCCAGTTTCCTATTCTATGGGATCCACATATAGTCAACAAAATGCAAATCTAGGTATTGCCAATATAACAAATACAACTCAACCAAACATAGGTTCGCATATTAGCTATTTCATAGTACCTAGTGGAACGCACAACACACAAGGTTATAATCTTGGTACCTTCCAACAACCTCATAGTTATGCAACCATGAATCCTTTTGTGGGACATACACAAACACAAAGTATACCTTTGGCACAAACAGATATTCTGACACAACAAATATAGAATTTGCAACAGCAAATGGTGATAATGCAAACTGGTAATGATAAAAAGAGCTACACAATGCAGGACCTACGTCCTTATCCATTCAATCACACATTATACATGCCACCTTTCCCACAACATTTTGAAATGCCCAAATTTGAGAGATATCGAGGGAAGGGTGATCCTAGAGATCATATCAGAGAATTTTTTACGACATGTATAGAAGTTGCCTCAGAAGATACTTATTTAATGAGACTATTTCCTAAAAGTATAGGAGGTCCGGCTTTAGAGTTGTTTTCACATTTACCACCAACCATGACATCATGGGGAGAATTAGCTGAACAATTTATAGCAAACTTCTTAGACAACATTGACACCCTGGTTACTTTGATGGACTTATGTGCGGCTAAACAATACGAAAATGAAATATTTGCATCCTTCATACAATGATGGAGGGCTCTCTATAGGAGGTGCAAGACAGTTATCCCAGGAACAGAGGAAGTATATATGTTAACAGAAAATTTGATTCGTAAGATTAAATATCTGATACAAATGCAATGTCTAACCACATTCAAACAAATCATAGAAAAGGCTCTCAAATGTGAGAAGGGATTAGTAGAACAAGGTCATATTAATTATGGCAACACCAACAAAAATGTGACCAATGATGGTATTGTAGACGCCAGAACGATAAACAGAACTCAACCCTTTTTATCTTTGGGAACAAGTCAGTCAACAAATCCACATACAGGGAATAACACAATGTCAACAAATGTAAATGCTATGCAAAACACGAACACAAGATACCCCAGGGTAAACGCTCCAAGAAGAAATTACACACCTTTAGGAGAACCAATTGAGTTAGCACTCAAAAAGTTAATACAGACAAACATGATCACTTTACCAGAAGTAAGAGTGTATGAACTAGGTCCTTTCAAACCACATGGTGGAATGATAATGATTTCTACGATTATCATAGGACTAAAGGTCACAAAACGGCAAGTTGCTACAAATTGAAAAACTTGGTCCAAGATATGATAGACCAAGGGGACATCACAATTGACACCGATAAGACCTCAGCAAACACAAATCATACAATTTTTAAGGATCCTTTTGTTAAGCATGACAAGGGAAAAGCTACCACATTAGGTACCCAAGACAATAAAACTAACTACACAAAGGTCTCATATGACTACACTATTCATGCAATTAGATCAGGAGATATAACAAACAATGATTCACAAGAAACACCTATTCAAGAGGATCAATATCAAGATACTCATAGAGATGATCACCAAATTTGCATGATATCTGAAGCACCAAAGTATGATGATGATACAAATCTTTGTCTCAGAGACTGGGGACATGACCTACCATCTCACTCAGGTTGGTTTGAAGATGAACTCATTGGACATATTATGGATGTCAAACATACACATCAAGATTATGAAGAGGGATTTAACATAAATCTTGATAAAAACAACCTATGATACAAATGATACAATTGCTACAATCACAATTACTCCCAGAGATAGAGACTGTGCGGTGGTTACTCGCAGGTCAAAGGTAACTTTACAAGGGATACCACAAAATCAACCACTAGCAGTAGGGACTTACAATGTAGTTGAGCAACTTAAGAAAACTCTGACACAAATATCATTATTTGAACTATTGCGTATTTCATCCAATCACAGAGCTATACTGGACAAAGCACTTCAAGATTCAGTAGTGGACAAAGATATAGATGAAAATGCCTTCCAGTCTATGGTAGGAAATCTGACACAAGGCACACGTATTACATTCTTAGAACAAGATATTCCTAGTGATAAATTGCTTCATAATGACCCACTACATTTGGAAGCTTACATTCATAAGAAAAGAATCAGAAGAGTACTCATAGATGGGGGAGCCGGTCTCAACATTTGTACTTTAAAGCTGGTCAAAGCATTGGGATATTCTGAACTTCACATTGACTCTTCCAAAAAGATAAATATCAAGGCTTACAATGATGAAGAACGCCCATCTAAAGGAATTGTAACATTACCTATACAAGTCAGACCAATAACAATAGAGGTCACTTTTCAAGTCTTGGACAGAGAACTGGGATATAACATGTTATTGGGCCGCCCATGGATCCACACCATGCAAGTAGTACCATCCACATTTCATCAGTGTGTCAAATTCCCATACAATGGTATTGAAATCACCATAAAGGGTGATCCAAATCCATTCCAACATTACAATTATCTGAAAGACAGTATGGATAATCAGATACCTATCAATCAGTCCGCACCTCTCACTACACAGTTGGAAGCATTAAAGATCACAAAAACAAAAAAATATATGCCTACAACATCCTCCTTACAAATAAAGGATATGGGTTGTGGAGAATACTCTATCGCAAATACTTTAAGTGGGAAACAATTGTCTCTTTCTCCTAGGTCCTTTGGGAAACATCACTCTACAGTGCAAAAGCGAGACAAAGGAAAAGAAATTGTTAGATACACAGATTCATGCTCTTTGATTAGATGGGGTGACTTACAAGAAGAATCCCTGAATGAAGATGTTAACCATTGGATATATAGAGAAGAAGATCATATGACAATACCCATAATACACACATATCAGTATGGCAATGGATTCAAAATACTCCAAAGACATGGATATGATGGTACCACAGGCTTGGGGTTATAGAAACAAGGAAGACTAGAACTTGTTGTTCCTAATGATAAACTAGGGAATCAAGGATTGGGATACAAGCATGTACAACATATTATCGAAGAAAGACAATGTACTCTTGATATACTAAATTGACCAAGCAAAACAACAGATTACATATCATACAAGAATTTGTCCACATAGGCGCTTCCATCTTCATTTCAAATGAGTAATCAGGTACATACATCACCAAGTGCAGAATCAGATGGGGAAGACATGAGACAACTCTTGCAAGAACCTACCACTGAGTTACAAAATGATGTAGTTATTGACACAATAGTACATGCTAATGTGGCAACAGATGCAGGATTACCCCCACCACCTGAATCCCACCCATGGTTATTGTCACTACTCCTACCATGAGAAGCAACTCAGGCTCAACCTAACAAAACAAATGAAGAAAGATTGCAAAGGCTTATACCAGGCTTAAGAAGGGTCACTAATATGCAAAGAAGACCAGTCAATCTACAACAAAATCAGGGACAAGAGCAAGAAGAAACAAGTGATGATAACTCATATGATGAAACATATATTGAAAGTGAGATAGACTCTCATGATTATGAATTCTTATCACTCCATGATTCTAGCCCACCAGAAAGTGTAATTTTAAGGAATCAAATAAGGCTTATACAGGATGAAGATACACAAAGCCAGTCAAACAATCAAGTCTTCATGTTATCCGAGTCTACTAAAGAAGGGAGTAATGATTTACCCCTAGTACATTCACACTTGATTGATTGGGGGCAAGAAGGAAAACCAACACTAGATTGGTTTGAAAATGACGAAGCAATTTCAGAATTTCAAGGAGTCAGAGAGGGATTTCCGCAAGGTGATCATAAAGCAGGGTTTGCTATAGACCTAAATAGAATGGCATACTTTGGAGAAAAAAGTACTTCTCCAACAGAAGATAAGGATCAAACCACCCATAATGACAAAAGTGACTTGGGTAATCTTCCTATTGAAAGAGAAAGTTCAACATTACTTACAGAGGAAACAAAAGAAGTAAACATAGCAGAAGGGGAGGTTGTACATAACATCCATCGAGCAAAATCACTGAGCAAAGAAGAAAAAGATAGATTCATTCATTTTTTCAAGCAATGACCTATCAACTTTGCTTGGTCCTATTCAGACTGCCAGGCTTAGACCCTGAATTAGTGTTGCATCACTTACCATTGATATCAGGAGTTAAACCTTACAAGCAAAAATTGAGAAAAATGCATCCAAGTATCGTATTACTAGTTAAAATAGAACTACAAAAGTTGTTGGATGTAGGTTTTATTAGACCTATTGACTACGCAGAATGGATATCCAACTTGTGACTAAGCCCACGGGAGGCATAATAATCTATACTAATTTTTGAGATCTAAATAAAGCTTGTCCTAAGGATGACTTCCTGCTACCCAATATCGACATGATAGTTGACCTAATAGCTAGAAATGAGATTTTATCCTTAATGGATGGTTTTTTTAGGATACGTCCAAATTAAAATTGTACTAGAAGATCAACATAAAATGGCCTTTACATGCCCATGGGGAACGTACTACTGGAATGTGATGCCATTTGGTCTTAAAAACATCGGAGCGACATACCAAAGAGCCATGACAACATTGTTTCATGATATGATCCATAACATAATGGAAGATTACGTGGATGACATATTGGCTAAATCACAAACCAGAGAAAGTCACCTTGCATTTCTTACATAGATATTTGATCGGTTAGAATAGTATAATGTCATATTAAATCTGAAGAAATGTGTGTTTAGCATAACAACAGGTAAACTGTTAGGGTTTATAGTGTCAAACAAAGGAATTGAAATAGATCTTGCTAAGGTCAAGGCAATCATTGATATGAAACCTCCGTCAACACTTGAACAAATCAGAGGATTACAAGGAAGACTGCAATCTATAAGGAGATTCATAGCACAGTTGGCAGATAAGTGTCACCCATTCCAGCATTTACTCAGGAAAGGAGTTACTTTTAAATGGACAAAACAATGCCAAGAAGCTTTCCAAGCTTTGAAAGATTATCTTTTGAACACACCAGTGTTACTATCTCCTGCTCCAGGACAACCTCTATTGTTATACATATTAGCAACGAACTCAACTCTAGGAGCTCTATTGGTACAACATGACAAAAATGGAAAAGAAAGATCCACTTACTATATAAGTAGGACTCTAATCGGCTATGAGCTTAATTATACCCCCATAGAGCGAGCATGTTTAGCGGTAATCTTTGTATCACAAAAGCTTAAACATTACATGTTGAGTCGTAAGGTACAACTCATTACACGCTTTGACCCACTCAAGTATCTATTGAGTAGAGCAACATTGGCCGGGTGATTGGCCAAGTGGGTTATGATCTTGAGCGAGTTTGATATAGAATACATATATAGAAAATCCATCAAAGGACAAATCATAGCAGATCAATTAGTAGAGGCTCTTATACAAGACAGTCATCCGTTGTTGGTAGACTTTCCAAACGAATCTGTGTTTACATTAACTGCCTCAGTAATGTGGAAATTATATTTTGATGGGTCATATACAAATCATGGATTTGGAGTAGGCATTCTCTTCATTACTCCTCAAGGGGATGTTATACCTAAGTCATTTAGGATCAATTTCCCATGCACCAACAATATGGCTGAATATGAAGCTCTCCTCATAGGGCTTTGTACAGCTGTACAATGAAAAATACAAGAGTTATAGGTCTATGGTGATTCATAGTTGATTGTAAACCAAGTCAATGATGACTACAACATGAAGGATGAAAAACTCATGCCTTATAAGAAGTTGGCCGAAGATTACAAGGAGCACTTCAGCAAAATTACCTTTGAACAAATCCCAAGAATACAAAACAAGGCAGCAGATGCAATGGCAACCATAGGATCTTTTCTAAATATGTCTACTAACAAAACTCAGTTTGAGTTTATCATAGAATAGTTAATGCTACTTGCATATGAGACTCCCTTATCAGACTATGTATGTGTAATTGTGGGTCCAGAATCACCTTGGTACAATAAAATATATACATATTTACACACCCAATACATGTCACTGGATCTATCTAGAAATCAAAAGAAGACCTTTATTCGTCAGGCATCTAGATACACCATTATAGCTGATACTTTGTATAGAAAGGGTTTCGATGGAACTCTTCTTCGATGTCTGGATGAGAATGAAGCACATCTTGCTTTAAAAGAAGTCCATGATGGAATCTATGGGGCTCACCAAAGTGGTCTTCCATTGTCAAAGAAATTGCTGAGAACAGGATATTACTGGCCAACAATGGAAAAAGATGCTTACAAGTATGTACAAAAGTGTAAACAATGCCAAATGCATGGAGACCTTATTCATGCACCAACACAAGATCTTCAACCCATCACATCACCGTGGCCATTTTCACAATGGGGATTAGATCTAGTGGGTAAAATTAACCCTACTTCTTCTAATGGGCACAAGTTTACCTTGACAACCACTAAATACTTTACTAAGTGGGTTGAGGCGATTCCTTTAACATACACCACTAGAAAGCAGATAGAAAAATTCATGCTCAACTACATTATACGTAGATACGGAATTCCAATGTGCTTTGTTACAAATAATGGGCATCCATTTAAAAACTAGGAAGTGAAAGAGTTGTGTGACAAATTCAACATACAATAGAGATTTGCCACACCATATTATCCACAAAGTAATGGGCAAGAAGAGGCTACAAATAAAACAATATTGAAAATTCTTAAGAAAGTAGTCACTGACACAGGATGGGACTAACATCTCGAGTTAAATCCCACTCTTTGGGCCTATAGAATAGGAGTACGCACACCTACAGGAGCAACACCATATTCCTTGGTCTATGGGATAGAAGTGCTACTCCCCATTGAAATAGAAATACTGTCTCTAAGAGTCTCCGTATAGAAGATCATATTAGAAGAAGACTACAGGGTAGAAAGGTTACAAGAAATCGAAACCCTTGATGAAAAAAGACAAACAACATTTAACCATCTACAAGGATATCAAAATAGACTGAGATGAAGTTATAATAAACAGGTCCGCCCACAAACTTTTCAAGTGGGAGATCTAGTACTTAAAGAGAATCAAAGGAACCTAGCGGAATGAGAAAGGCCAAGGAAATTCGAACCTAACTAGCTAGGTCATTTCATTTTAACAAGGGTCATAGGAAATGGAGCCTATAATTTGGCTACCATGGAGGGAGATCCAATCTCTAACCCTATGAACAACATGCACCTTAAGCGATATTATACCTAAGGGCTGTTTAGTTTAGGTTTTATTTTCTGCATTGCATATCATATCATTTAAAACAAAACATTACATGTAGTTTCTTTTTTATATGCATCGCATTCTTAAAATTTTCCACATTTTCATATAAAAGCATCAATAAAATAAGGCAACTTTTAAAGTTTATCATTCATTTGCATCTAAGGAAAACAAGGGTCATTTCCTTTCTTAGATATTCAGACATGAAGTCTTTGAGGTTCTAAGGTCATTCATTCTCAATATTATCTTGTGACAATGCTTTACTTATGGTTGGCTAGTGATTTCATGATTTGAGACTTGTTAACCTTAAATCTATCAATTGCTATATCTCAAACATTAAGAAGATCTCTAATTCACTCTAGACACCTAGTTGATCATATGAATAGTAAAAAATCTAAAATTCTACTTCAGCGCCGCTGTAATTATCACACCCAAGTAGGTTTCATTACTTACAAGTCAAGGCAAAAAAAAAAAAAAAGAGAGAGAAAAAGAGCTATACCAAATATCCATCTAAAGGCAAAAAGAGCAATGATATATAACTGAAATATCATGTATACAAATGATTGACTCTGGGAACATACAAGTAACTCCATCAAGGCTATGAACACCTACTGGCAATGGAGCAATATTTGGCAAATTACAGTCTGTAACCTCGTCGAAGCTCTCAAGGTTTGCTGGCAGCGAGGCTCTATTTGGGATGCTTTTTGAAGTTAGAAAAATCATGTAGCTAGTCATATAAGATGCTAAGGATCTTTAGTGAACATAAGAGCGGGAATCAACACATTTGCACACACATGGGCAAAAGAAGATCAAAGTTTAAAGAACCAATGGGGAAGTTTTCCGTGTCGCCATTTGTAACTCCGAGTCACTAAGTGTGTTGAGTTGAATGTTCCAAAGGGCCTTAGAGATCGATTGACCGCTTATCTAGGAAATGTTTTGCACCTCCATTTCAATTGGTGTATTCAAATGCAAAAACAAACATAGTCAACCTTGTTCGAATAGGAAATGCATCTTCATCCTGCACATTGTATTCACATAGGTCATGTCAAAAATTCATTTGTCTCCACATACATTCTGTAGATCATCATGTCATATAGGTCTACACATTGGGGGCATAACTACAAAAAAATCCTAAAAATAATATAAAGTCTTGAAAAAATCCAAAAAATCGTATAAAGTCCTGAAAAAATATCCAAAAACATTGAAAACTGTAAAAATCCAAAAAAAATCGAAAACCACAAAATCCAAAAACATTGAATATCTTAAAATACCAAAAACATCCATATACGATCCTTCAAAAATACCAAAAACATCCATATACGATCCTTCAAAAATCCAAAAAATCGGATACGATCCTGAAAAAATCATTGAAAACATCGGAAAATGTCCTGAAAAAAATCAATAAAAAACATTCAAATATCGATCCACATAATCCAAAAACATCAGAAAAAGCTCTTGGAAAAGAACTAAAAAATGAAAAATCAATCAATCAGAAAAACTTGCAATAAAATGTCTTGTGAGAAATAAATACCCTAGTAGATATCCAGCAAACGCTTTGCTCGAAGTTATCAAAGGATATGACTATCCAGTCAAACATCTGCAATCAACTGATCAAACTGTCTTATCAATCGTATCATATCCATATCAACATGATCATTATCTTGTCTTAAACAAAAGAGGATACACTCGAAATCAGATAGGTCAGTCTTAAACAGGGTCCGCAACTTTTTGAGATCAGACATTATCAACCATCACATCAAGCAACTGAGAGCGAAGGCACAAGGTCAGTATAGCTGCTGAATTTTGTCTGAGTCAGTCTTTATCTTTTATCATTTGGCGACAGATATTGTTCCATGCTACTCAGGGATGTCCACAAGTGACTAGAGGAGCCATGATGGGCATTATCTTTTTCTTTGTTTGTTGCTTGTCTGCTATGTGTTTGTTTCTTCAATGAGATATCTTTACATCTTGGTTCCTTATACCCTGATGTGCTAAGCTCCATTGTTCAGTAATAAGGCTCAGTGATGAATATATATTGACACAATAAAATATGTGACACAGGTTCATGATTCATTCAATTTCATTCTCATCTCATCTGTTTCTTGATAGTCTGTTGATTTCCCATCTTCTTTCTAAACATTCTTCTCTCATCATCTCATATCAATCATCTTCAATTGCTTCTAATTCTCATCTAACATTATTCTTTTATCAATCTATTCTCCCATATTCTATCTCAATGTCATCTTCACATCACCTATCTCTATCTCTAATCAACTAATCATTCTTCTATCTTTCATCTCACATTCTTTTTTTTTTTTCAAGAGATCATTCATGTCTTTAATGCACAAACAATCTCTCGAGAGGGCATTATGCCCTAAGTGTCACCGAGGCATACTGGGGCAAAATTTTTTAATTTTCTTTGAAACAACATCATTTTGACATTATCTCAAAGAGGGGAAAATGTAGATAGCTAAAAATGTCTCATTAATCATGTACTAATTATTCGTCTAATTGATTAAATAATTCTTTAATTCTTTAATTAAGTTAATTAATCTTATTCTTCTAATTTCATATTTCCTCATCATCTTATTAATTATTCTATTTTCCTATTCTATCGTCATTTAATCATTTTAATCATTTTCTAAATATTAATTCAATATTTATTATTTAATTAATTCTAATTAATTCCACAATTTAAATAGTCTTTATTATTTAAATAAATAAACTAATCAATTTCAATTTCTATCTCTCTGATCAACTAATCATTCAACCCCCTTCTAAATAATAATTAAATATTTATTATTTAATTAATTATGATTTAATCCTTTAAATTAAAGTCTTTATTATTTAATTAAATTCCATTTCTAAATAATTAAATAGTTTCTTTAAATTATTTAATTAACTAATTATTTCTTTTAATTTCATTAATTCTTCCATTTCTAAATAATAAAATAGTTTCTTTAAATTATTTAACTAACTAATTATTTCTTTTAATTGATTCTTCCATTTCCAAATCCTCAAATTCTAATTTCATTTAATTTTATTATTTCTTCCATTTCAAATACATGTGCATGATTTCAAAAACCAAATTGAAAATCAAAGTCAAATTCTAAATATATTCAAATGCTAAATTGAATTAATAAATTCAATTATTTGAATAATATCTCATGCAAAGATTAAATTAATAATCTAAATCTAAATCTAAATGCAAGCACATGCTAAATTAATTAATTCAATCAATTAATTAATTAGATCATTTATCTCTTCAACTTCTTTCAGTTAGCTTTTTCTAAATTAAGCTTTCTTTGTCATCCTCTTTATTTCCTCCAAACATTCTTTTTCTTCCTTCAGTCAGCTTTTTCTCAATTAGTTAACTCAATTAATGTATTCAATCTATTGAGTTTCACTCCTACAATCAACAGTTCAACTATCAATTTTCATTTGAGCTCACCTCAGTTCACACCTCTTGATCATTCTCTTCCACCTTTCAAACAATCTCATCCAAATATCTATAAATTGAGCATCCAATCTCCATTTTCAACAATCGTGAACTTTGAATCTTTGTGTCACTTGCAAGTTACCAGCGTAATATCTGAGAGCCATCATACCACAAAGAGGAGAAGAGCAATGGAAGTTCTACGCAGTCATGGAATAGGGAGTTTTTATTGATTTGATTTATAATTCCTATTTCTTAATTATGTTATTCCATTGTATTGTTTGTTAAATTCTGATTAGGATAGGGATTCATGATTTCCCTTGTTTCTAATTGATTAATTTGTTAATAGAAGATGAATTTTACATCCCACATTTTGGTGAACTCGACGTGAACTAACATCGATTTAACCTTTTTTGTGTTCTATGTTATTTTTGCAGATTGTGCGGATTTTTAATTTTTTTGCAGGTTGCACAAATTTTGAGGAAAGATTTTCTGTCATGCATTCGAGCTTACATCGTCACATAATTGCATAGACAGGACCATGCATTCAACCCTTCGGGGTCATGCAATTGCCCTATCCATATAACACAATCGCCCTTCTCGTATCACACATTCGCAGGAAGCTTTGTTGTTTAATTTTTTCTTCTGTCTGTTATCTGTTATGTTTAATTCTGTCCTAAAATTGGTTAATCTGGGATCAAATTGCTTTTTATTTCATAATTTGATTAACACTATTATGGCAATAAAAGTTCAATTCAAGATTTCAGGTGCAAGAAGGATGAAACAACAAAGGAGAGAAGCCAAACGATATCAAAAAGTTCTCCAGGCAGAAAAATTGATACAGGATTCAGAAGAACAATTGGCCTTAGATAGATATAATAGCCTAGTTCTTTCTTATACAGTTAAATATGATCTAATCAATATTGAATGGATGATGAGGGATTTGGCTACGGCTTCACAATTGGTTTCACAGGTTCCTGATCGGGTTTAGTTTTCTTGTATTTTTCTAACTTTTTTTGTTGTCTGCATTCTATCATGCAATCAACCTGTTAGTGCTACGCAATCGACTAGATACCATCACGCATTCGGTCTGTCATATTTATGCATTCGGTCTGTAAGTATCATGCAATCGCTCAGGTAGTATCACGCAATCGTCTCTGTCAAGTTTTGAGTTTCTATTTTTTGTTGGTTTAATTTTACTACTAATCTTCTGTTTACAGCCTGTGGTGGATTCGCAGAGGGGATTAGATTAGTAATTTTGCATGCACACTTCACACTTCAATTTTTAGTGCTTAAAATCAACAACAGTTAAAATTGACATGCATGGATAATCTCACACTTCAATTTTTAGTGCTTAAAATCAACAACAGTTAAAATTGACATGCATGGATAATCTCACACTTCAATTTTTAGTGCTTAAAATCAACAACAATTAAAATTGACATGCATGGATAATCTCACACTTTGTTGTTGGTGCTTAAAATGAAAATGGGCTAAAATTGACATGCATGCATCTTACACTTGGTTTTTGGTGCTTAAAAATTAAACAAGTGGTTAAAATTGACATGCACAAGCGGATCTAACACCTAAATTTGGGCTATAAAATGAACGTGAATCAGGCTACATTAGATTAAATCATTTTCTATTTTTTAAAGGTAAAGAACTTTTCATTGTGTCTGAGGTGGACCTTTAGTTGCACTAATTGACTTTCTACCCGCCATCGGGCTCTTGGGAGAAAAAAGGAAGGTGACAACGACATCCAAATTTTCTTTTGTTCTACATAGCGAGGGGTATCTTTGACTTGGGATTTCATCACCCCACATAGGTACTTCGAATTGGGATGCACTGGGGATATCATCTCTCCTAGCGTACTCTTGTGCGAGTTTTTGGAGCTGCTATATAAATATACTGGTCAGGCGGCTAGAATGTTGAGTGAATTTGACATATGTGGGGGCCTTCCCTGCACCGATAAGCTCAACTAAAGCCTTAAGTGGTTTGCTCTGAGAATTCATCATTGGATCGAGACCCCTCAAAACCTAATACTAAGAACCAAATTAGTTGCCAAAAATCCTACGTTCAGTGGTTCTGGGTTTGCGGATTGTACCCCATAGATACCCTTCATGTACCTTACACTATGATACAGAAATCCCTTGGCTATAAGATCTTTGGATCTTCGGGGTAAGAGAGATTGGCATGCCCGAGAAGTGTATGCCATGGAGTGGAGCCAGTGCTGCCAAACTCTCTATCTGTTCATTTTGTCTTGGTATTTTATTGTAAGGGCCTCACTGAATGGTGTCCACTATCTAGCCTAAGATTGTATTCCATTCTTAATTATGTATTGTTGTGATAGACTAGTATTGAGTCAGTCCCTTGGGCTATTTCAGGCCTTATCCCACGTATCTCCGAATTTTCCAAGATTGTAAGAAAATTGAGTCAGTTAGCTATACATACCTACTAGCAATTGTTCTCAGATTTGGAAAACTACAAAACATTATCCTACACATGAAGTTATAGAAAACAAAGTCCATTTTGAAACCAAAACTCAAAATTCCTTACATACTTGTGACCCTAGGCAGTCTTTTACATAGTCCTACTTACATCCTCATTATCATCCTACATCTTTTGCATAGTCCCACTTACATCCTCATTATCATCCTACGTCTTTTGTATAGTCCCACTTATGTCCTCATTATCATCCTAAGTCTTTTTTGCATTATCATCCATATTAGTTACATTATCATAGACATCTTCATCTAGACCTCATATACGTCTAAGTCCATTGTCAGTTATAGGTTCATAGCATGTGCATTCATGGGTGTCCCAAGTGATAGTTTTCTCCCCTTCGAGCAACCTAATCTAATTCTAAATGACGGTCAATGAGAAATCATTGATGGTCTAGCTAATTTAGATTGGGATTTAAGAAGAAGTGCACCTCAATATATAGGTGTCGTACACGAGATAAACATTGATTCTAGGATTTCTCGTATAATTGATAGAGAGATTGAGGCTGAACAAATTCGTCAACAAATGGAAATACTTGCATTAGAGAAATCTAGAAATGCTAAAAAGGTCTCACATCAAAATCCTCAATAGAGTCTAGTATAGTCTTGCATACCTCATATTTATGTCTATAGTCTAGTGTTAGGCCATCATCTTGCATAGAACCACCTTCATATAGGCAATTTTAGATGCCCGTCACAAGGTCGCAGAAAGCGAAAGGAATACTGGACCTGAACAACACACAGTCTATAAACCCTACTTGGAACATGGACATGTCAACAAGTCAACACTCAGGTACACAGACAATGTCCACCATAAATGAATTACAATAACAATTGACAAAAGAAGAAATTGAGTCTGCACAACAAGACCCACATGTCCTCATGATCCTAGATGCACTTATACATAGCAATAGGGACAAGTATCTTTCATTGTTAATACAAAATGGGGCAAAACTACTTGAGGATTTTGATGTCACAAAGATTTTACCACTAGGAAAAAACTTTAGGTCAAGATAATACTCAAACACCACCCTTGACACAAATGCAAGCAACGACCTCCAGTTTTCCTCAAAACATACCTATCCAAACAAATGTCAACACAAATGTAAACTTTCAAACAAGTGTGTCATCCTCAGCAATCAATTCTAGTATATCATCACAGAGCATACCAATAATATCAAGTGTCTCAACACCCATTCAAACACAAGCAACAAGTGCAACCCAACCTCCAGTTTCCTATTCTATGGGATCCACATATAGTCAACAAAATGCAAATCTAGGTATTGCCAATATAACAAATACAACTCAACCAAACATATTTTCGCATATCAGCTATTTCATAGTAGCTAGTGGAATGCACAACATACAAGATTATAATCTTGGTACCTTCCAACAACCTCCTAGTTATGCAACCACGAATCCTTTTGTGGGACATACACAAATAGATATTCTGACACAACAAATACAGAATTTGCAACAACAAATGATGACAATGCAAACTGGTAATGATAAAAAGAGCTACACAATGCAGGACCTACGTCCTTATCCATTTGATCACACATTATACATGCCACCTTTCTCACAACATTTTGAAATGCCCAAATTTGATAGATATCAAGGGAAGGGTGATCCTAGAGATCATATCAAAGAATTTTTTAGGCATGTATAGAAGTTGCCTCAGAAGATACTTATTTAATGAGACTATTTCCTAAAATTCTGGGAGGTCCGGCTTTAGAGTGGTTTTCACATTTACCACCAACCATGACATCATGGGGAGAATTAGCTGAACAATTTATAGCAAACTTCTTGCACAACATTGACACCTCGGTTAGTTTGATGGACTTATGTGCCACTAAACAATATGAAAATGAAACATTTGCATCCTTCATACACCTGGACCAACAAGTTTGACATCAATGACAACATAACTAAAATTTCCAACAATTTCCCTCTTTGTCATTGTTGGCAACACTTGTACCATCTTCTACTGAAATATCCCCCCCTTTGACATCAAAGACTAAATACACATCTCAAAATATTCACCTTTTGTAGCATCCTAAATTGTGCTCCCTTACAATTTTTTCCTCATTTGGGTCCTCACCTTAGTATTCATGTCCCGAGGCTTGATTGGAGCCTTGATTTTGCTCACACTATGCAAACTTGTCATTATTTTCACCCTACACTTCATTTTACCCTCATTTTATGGTTCCTGATTGGTCAGGACTAGGGTGTGGTGCCCTGGTCCTCTCAATCAGGACCTATTTTAAGGCCCCTTTACGGTCACAACATTTTTGCGGGGACCTAGATCCCATGTCAGCTCATGTCGGAAAATTAGTTTGTTTGTCAACAAAGCATGTATAAAAGGAGGTCTATCCCTCTCATTTTAAAAAACATACATCAATGAATTCAATCAAGTAATCAAGCATTCATTCAAATTCACGTGAGCAAGCAATCAGTCATCTTTCAAGCATTGGAATAGAGATAAGGTCAAGATTCAAGCATTGGAGTTGACATTCATGTTTTATGTTATTAAAAACTTCATGAAACCCTAATTCCTTGTGGAAACAAGCAAAAATTCATTAAAAGGTACATCATTAGTGCTTCAATCATTATTCAACATCTCCCTTAAAAGGAGAATATTTCCATTATTGTAATTCAATTCAATTTCATTTCTATTTCATGGTTAATTCCAAAATCAGGGTTTGATCTAAGGCAAACCCCTATTCCCAACATATTTACCTTCTCTATTGTGTGTAGGAATAGGTATGGAGCTACGATCTTCAAAATTGGTTTTATTTACATTGACAAATAGATCCCCCATTGGAATGCAAAAAGTGTGGAGGATCAGAGCGACCACCACCCCATTCCTAACAAATCAAGAGCTCCTCTTGGAATAAATTTGAATACAATTATATTCCTCAGATCTAGGTTTGTGGTTCGATCTGATGACTGTAGCTCATTGTTAATGCATTTTTTCATTAATTCTGACACATTTACCCTAATTTCAACAATTTAATTTAAAAGAAGATTGAACAAATTCCACCCCAAAAAGTAAATCCAATAAGAATTCTTATCCTTGTCCTTGTTGATTTGTGGCCAGATCTATTAGGTTTGCACCCTTATTTTAATGTAATGGTCTCTAAGTCATAAATTATCAATTTCTTCCTTCTATGGTGAAAACCCTAATTTTACACCATTACACCTTCCTTTGGAGCTCTCTCTCCCTTTTTAATATTACTCTAAACTCTTTTATTTTGGCACATTCTCTTTATTTGATACATTTAATAGTCACCTTGACAGGGACAACTCTCATCTGCAACCACTTTCCTAAAACTAAGGAAATATATATTACACTTCTCCCCTTTAGAGAAACCCCACACCAATCTAGGAGACATAATATAAGCTTTGATTCTTCCACATAATACTTCATCTCATGATCTAAGTACCACAAGTAACTACCACATAGTATTATGCTTCTATAGTAGATAATGACACTAAATTCTACTTTAAGAAATTAATCTACGACCATCTAAACTTCTTTTGTTATATGCATTTCAGATTGATTCCTATCCAGATTACCTCTTCTGCATCTTCATATAAAGCTCACATTGGGAACACATCCTTCCTACACACTCTTTATCAGTCAACAATGCTAAAGATAATTGAAGATCCACATATTTAAGGGGTTACATAATATTTTCAGGGAGATCTCCCCCCAGACACAACATTGTGCTTGGTTCCAAGAAGAATCACGACCAACTGAGAGTGTATATCCATTCATAAATTTCTCTTCATCTAATTTATTCCTCCACAGTATCTTCAACTTCTCTTTAAGATCAATCTTATTTTCTTGATCAATAGACTTCTCATTCATTTTTATCATAATACTTAGTATTATGCCCTATCTTGTTGTAGCTATAATGTACTAAACCTTGCTATAGTCTGCTTCCATTCATTCTACCATCACTAGTCCTTCTGAATATTCCATTAGATTTGCACTCAATGGCCTTGTGTCAATACATACTACAAGTATAGAAATATCCCTTGAAAGACTAAACATTCCTACCATAGCTTGCATTCATATTATTCTATTTATGCACACATTGGCTTTATGACCAAACTTATTATAAGCATAACATTGTCTAGTGAATGAATGCAATCCCTTTTAACTTCTGCACTCAATTATTTTAAGTCAAAATTTATTGGATGCAAAAAAATTACCATTGAAAGATGATGAGTACCTGGTTTGAGTAGGAAGAACATAAGACTTTCTAAACTTCCTTTTGTTTCAGACCATAGTAAGTTTATCTTGATTTAATTCATTTTTTATTTTTTATTTTTGTTTACTATCTTTAATTTAGCCTACTTGTGAACATGCTCTTGGTTTTTGTCTCACTATTGGTTTAGGTACATGTTCTAATGTTTTACTTTCCTCTATCTAATTTGAATGCTCTTCAACCATCTTTATCCAAAATTTAACTTCTAGAGATTTCTTTTGTTTTGCAGCAATAGGAATAATCTCATTCCCAAGTTTATGTGTAGTCTTAGTCTGATTTTATTCTCCACAAACTTGTACCAACAAACAATTGCTTCCACTATTATTCTTCTCATTGTAGACATTTCCATTTGTTCTCTTACCTTCTGCAACTAATCTTCTGGTACATCCTTTTTTGATTTCACATTTAGACTCTTTAAATATATCCTCATAATCTTTATTAGACATCTAACTTACACTCAACATGTTATGTGTCAGACCTTTGACATAGTATAAATATCATTACTCTTATGCTTACCATCAATTATAATGCTTTCTTTTCCACAAATAGATTGAACTTCCTCTCCTACAAATTTTGCCATCATACCTCTCAAGGCTAATGGGCTTCCCTTTATCACTTGTCATATGGTTAGAGCAACCAAACTTAACGATCCAAGCCTTCGGTTCAACTTTAGCATGTAAAACAACCTTTCCTTTTACAAGGTTTCCACTATTTTTCATATTTTTCAATCTCCCAAACCTTCCTTTTGCTGGTATTATGGATGACTTCATCATGTGTTGCATTGGTTTTGTCATTGATGTCAACACTTATCTTTCTCAAGGTCTACATTGTTGATTTGGCACTTTGGTTATATTGGTTTGTTGTTGAACTGACACATTGTGGTCCCGACATGGATATTGGCTTATGCACAGTCACTGGTATATGTTTCACCGGCAGCTCAGGAAGTTGGTGATGATTTGTTATCTTCTGGAGATCATTTGGTTATGTCGAAGACATGGATTGGATGTTTACATTTGGTGTTTTGCTTATTGGTCTAATCGGGTTCACATATTTGCCTTTACCAATAGATAGGTCTAGGTTATGGACCAGTACAAGATATCATGTTCCAAATCAGCACAACACATTTTGGAAATGGTTTATTGATTGGATAATGTGTAAATGTATTGAGGCTGACATATTGTATTACATCAAGGCTTATTTTGTAATTGATTTAAATGTAATATCTTTAGGGAGCTAACCTAATCATGAGGTCTTAAGTTTTGTATAAATAATTGTAAGATCTTATTTGGAAGTGTGTATATGTGAATGTGTGAATATTGAAGATCATTGTGAAGAGCAAAAATAAGAAGATCCTTGTGCGAATGACGTAGATATCATCTAAAGGTTGGAGGAAGGTTGTTAAAGGTCATGAAGGTATTTGGTCCTCATGCGCAGAGCTTAAACCGATATTGAATCCAGCATTGAAGATGCTTTATTGAAGTAGTACATTGATTATTGGATTTAACCATCCAACTATGTAGTCAGTGTGACTCCTATTTTGTGATTGAGCAATGAGCTCTAGGCGATTGGCCTTTCTGCATGTATAGACCCCTTATTGTATTCACTTACTATCTGCAGTAGTATCATCTGATTGTGGGTAAGGTTTCCCACGGTGGTTTTTCCCCTTGCAGGGTTTCCACATCAAAATCTGTGTCATGTGTTGTGGATGTTGTTTTTCTTTCTGTTTCATGCATTAAGTTGTATCGATATTGCTATAATTGTTAATCTGTTTTACCGACACTGAGTTTTAAGTTGGAATAATTTGGTTTGGGTTATAATTTTTTGACAACTGATTCACCCCCCCCTCTTAGTTGTCCTTGCCAGTTCCTAACACCTTTATCCTTCTCCTTTATAGCCAATAACATGACTTATTCATTTTACTCATCACCATTATCATCTTTCGATAAGTGTGTCTCCATTATAACCTCTTTTTCCTTTATCTCTGTTATCTATCTTCTTATTTCTGTCACTACTTTGTATCTATCCTTCCTTTCATCATTATCAAATATCTTGTACTCTTTCTTATACATACCTCTAGAGACAAAATGACCAATTATACCATAATTAAAGCATTTAAGAGGCAATTTACCTTTGTAGTTTTTGGTTCCTCTTTTTAGTCTTCTTAGAAATTTTTCTTCTGATTCATCTTCAAGCTTCTTTGAAACATTGAATTTTTCTTCTCCTTTATTTTTTGATGTCATCCATTTTAGTAATGTCAAAAGAAGATAGTGAACCAATAATTTGGTCTAGTGTGTACTTATCTAGATCATGACTCTCCTCAATAGAAAATCTCTTGGGTTTGTAGGGTTTAGGCAGCGATAGCAATACTTTTCTCACAACATTTCTTTCCTCTATTTTTTCACCAACACTCTTTATAGCATCTACAACTCCATTTACCTTGTGTGCATTGTGTTGATTGAGATCACCATTAGATTGTTGGAATCAGGGAATATTGAGAGGGGGGTGAATTAGTGTTTTGTAGATTTTAACTTTATCAACTTGTTCTTTCAACCACTTAAGGCTAATGAATAAAAGAAAGATGCAGAAACACAAAACAATCAACAACAACACCATAACACCAAGATTTTATACGTGAAAAAACTAGTCAAGGGAAAAACCATGGTGGGGATGAGACCCACAATATAAATATACTCTACAAAAGTATAAAAATATTACATTAAGAATGCACATGCATTCAGGCACACTGCCTAGAGCTCACTGCTCAAAATAAGAAGGGCTACAACCCTAGGAAGAATCATTGTCTCACAATATCTTTTACAAAGATAATTGGAATGTCTAAACTGAAAAACAATGTCTATAAATGCCAAAGTATAGTTCCAGTTAAGCACAAAACACTTAATCTCACACTACTTTTCTATACTGCTCTGTTCCATTATTCTGCAATATTCCAGAGCACAAATCATTTACTTGCGCATGCGCATGTGAAACTATTCCCAAAAAATTTCCACACATCCACCAATATCCAAAATGATCATATCCATCGGTCTTATATATTTGCAACATGAAATTAGGTCTTCTACATGTCGGCTTCAAGAACACTATCCAAATAATGAAACGTGCACACATAGTCAGCTCAATCCGAACTCTAATGCATATGTAGACCAAAAAGAATTGTCCACATGCTTCCCAAATGTCAGCTAAACATCCTCAATCACAAAAACAATCACCAAAATTACTCTTTCAATTCCGCACAATGATCAACTAACCAAGACGTCCATAGCACATTGTTCAACCCAAAACCTATACACCGGATCTTCTAATTCATACGAAAAATCATCACTAGAGGATAATATTCTAGAATAAGGTACTCCAAACATCTAATAATCTTCCTCTAGCTTTGCAACACAAAATATTCAACATAAATGAAATGCCAACCAAAATACTACATTCTGCCAGATGCACTATTCTGACTTCACTTGACTTAACCAAATCTTCATTCTGACTTCCGGTAGAGAAAAATAAATCACTACGAATGCAATATCTGACTTCATTTTCCATCAATGACAATGTCGAATGATCTATGTAGTGTCTCTTACCAACAATCTCCCCCTTTGGCATTGATGGAAACACTTAGTGAAAAATGACTAAGTGTCGAAATCAATACCAACATATATACATGCTGCAAAACTTCAAAAATTCAACTACTCCAGTACTCCCCCTGAGATGAATGCAACATTTTTTACTACTCTACAATCCCCCTTTGACATCAATGGAAAAGGTAGGGATCCGATTGCCAAAAGTTTACACAAAATCCTATATATATGCATATATACATGCAAACCTTACTACCTTACATACACTTGAAAATGTTTGCAAAAATATTTTTCAAAGAGCTCAAATGACTATCCCAACACTTCTTGAGACACTCAAGAACTGATATGAGATGACTGAATAGGTACTTGCATCTCTACTTATTTAATATTTGAAGGTTCATTGGTGGCCTGAGCATCCTAAGCATTGTATCCAACTTGGGAGTGATGAGACTTCGAAGTTCACCAACTTTGCCAAAAATCTTCTCCTTATCATGACTTAAGAACTTGATTTTGTCAAGTAAAGATATTACTTGATCTTCATGACTGGTCGTAGAAACTAACAAAGGATCAAGTGATTGAGATATGTTGGCTAATTGTTTTTCATGCTCCTTTGGTTGCTTCTCAATATCCTCAGTGAATTTTGATAGTGATAGACGAGATTTACAAATGTTACCACCTTTGGATATTGCATCTTGAATGCTCTTGACATAGGTATCCAACACAATTCTATCATCTACAATCATTCTCTTCAATGTCCCGAGCCTCTTGTCATTGAATTCATTGTAGACCTTAACCTCAGATGACTTCTCTAATGACTCAAAATGAGTATTTACCAAATTGATTAAACTTTTCAGCTGGTCGGAAGGGGAATCAGATGTATCCTTTTGAAATTTGGGAATTATTTTCTCCAGGATACCAGATGCAAGACTCACAAGCTCATTGTCCTCAATGTGAGACTTTAATATTTCCTCTCTTGCCTTAGCCTGTGCAAGTGATACTAGCTTTAACTTCTATATAGGAGAGAGAGAATCTAAGTTAATTGGCCCTTGGGATAATGCTAGATCATAAAAAATTTTCTTCTTTTTCAAGAAAATATTTTACATCATCTGTAGTGTCTCTTTCTTCAATCCTTTTATCTTTTGCATCTATTTCTATCTTGACTTCTTTAAGACCTACATCATCACCAACCATAGCTTGAGTGCCAACAAAGGGCGTTGTATCCATGGGCTGATCTAGAGGATTCTATGTATCCTCATCCTAATTATCATTACCTGTCTCCTCTCCAACTTTATCCAACATCTTTAACTACATCTCCCTTTACTAAAATAGAGGGAACACTTACATCCACTTGATCATCTTTGGTCTACTCTTTTTGTGATGCCAGAGCAGATGAGACAACATCATACTGATTCTTTTCCAAAATTGGCTTCAAGATTGCCTTAGTATTCTTTATCACCTCATCTACTTGCACACTCATAATTTTATTTATCCTAGTTTTACTTCTAAAGTGTTGATGGGCTTCCTTGAGTATTCATTTTATTTCCTCTACTGCTATTACTAGACATATATTAATTATACATACTCCTTTAGTCTTTCATCTTCAACTTTAGTCATTTGTCTTCTCATTTCCAAAATGTCATTTGTCTTTTCGAATCTCTGACATTATTTCTATAAGTTTCATACTGTATATGTTCAAGTATTTAATTGTAGCTTCCTTTAGAGTCCTTTTTCCATCATCATCAAACTTGTCATAAAAATTAGAAAGAGGCTTCAGATTACCTTATATCATTAATGCTTCTTCCACCTCTTTAACTGTCATCCTGGACTTGTTAGAATATGTCTTCACCTTCTTCTCGGCTTGGCCTTCACCAGAGGGCTTTTCCTTACAGACTTTTGTGACATTGGTGCCCTTGGTCTTCATTTTATTCACCTCTTCATCAGAATCAATCTCCTCATCATCCTTTATAGCCATAAACTTTACTCTTTTCCTCTTTTCTTCACCATCAGATGATTTCGCTTTGATTTTTGCTGACCGAGCAGGTTTGTGTGAACCAGAGGAGGGTGCAAAGCTCCTTGTTTTCTTTGTCTTGGGAGCAGAGACTTTCGGTTTAGCTTTCTTCTTAATAGGCTCCTCTGCAAGTAGGATATTTCTTTTCCTTGCTTCTCGGACAACCTCTTTTGTGATCCCTATGCTCTCTACATATGCCTCCACTTCCTTCCTTACTTTCCTTTAAATTTTTGGCTTTTTGAATTGCTTGTGCAACTTCAAGCTCTTCTCAGCATAAGTACCAAATGTCAACTAATACATTTGGCCTAAAATTCCGATGAATTTTTTTGACAGACAGGGAATATTGTGATCAAATTTAATTTTTTTACAAAAATGCCCGAGTTTGTCAGAATTCCGACAAACATTTTTGTTGGAATTCCGACAAAATCAGGCGTTTTTGTAAAAAAAATCAAATTTGATCACAATATGCCTTGTCTGATGGAAACCTTCGTCAGAACCTTTTGAATCTATTCATATGCATAGAATCCTATGATTGGGGTAGCACATGCCGATGAAATCCATTGGCAAGACTTACACTAGTGGTGAAGGGAACATTTGGTCTTGCCGATAGCCGATGAGGCTATCGGTAAGACATACACCGATGTAGACCTGATGTATCAGATGGAGTTACACCGATGAGAAAGTCATCGAGGAAGGTCATTCACCTCGCCAAAACAATTTTCTAGTTATCCCGATGCCCGATGAAATCATCAGAGAGACATACCCTGAAAAACACTATACTAAGGAATGAAGGAGTAAGTTACACCGATGGCGCTGAAGAGAGAAATTACATCAGGGAGACCTAAGCCAATGAGCCATTATTATATCAGATTTTAAAAGTGAGCAAAGTGTTCCTATTTAATTCTCACAATAGGCTCGCATGAAGAAAATAAATAGAATGTTAATCATTATGAATTTAACACTGAATGCAATTGATTGAAGTTGCTTAGCTTCGAGTCCTTTTGGTAGGCAGAGTTAATCAGCGAAGATTGGAGCTTTCAGACTAGGAAGATAAGGGTTTTCAGTTACAGAGATGGAATCATCTAGCTCAATAGGAAGAAAGAGGCCAACGAAGAGTACAGAATCAAAGGCTAAAATGCCCAAGACGGGGGAGGATGTCCTTGCTAGAAAATTGAATCATGACATGATAGACCAAATGCAAGCACCCAGGCCAAAATCCAGGAGGTCAAAGCAACATTTGTCAGGAAGGGACAAATTGGAGGATAAGTAAAAGAATTTTGGGGATGTCTGGACAAAAGTGAGGGGATATGAGCCATTCCTATTTGATTATTTAAGAAGGAATAAGGAAATACCCCTCTGCAACCCATGGTCAACTAACTTAGGAAAGCTAATTGTTCCTAATGTTTTTGTAAATTTGAAAGTTTTGGAGATCTTGGTTAGAAATTATGACTCAGTGGGAAGACGTATTCGGGCCCAGGCGGGGATGCATTCATAAGGTTTTCTAAAGGTACTATTAATGATGTGTTCAATCTAGAGACTGGTTTTGACATGCCACTGTCTTTTGGAGAATTGGAAGAAGAATACAGGCAAATGGATACTGCATATTTGGGAGGGAATTTGGCCATTCATAGGAAAGAGTCAGGGATGCTTATAGAATAGGATGGGCCATCTTTCAACATTGACCTTTTTAGACACTATTTGCAATATAATTACATGTCTTGTGGGCAATTGGGAGGTGTGGAGGTTCCCGATTTAATGAACATTGGACCTATGATTTTGGCCTCTAATATTCAAATGTATGAACCTAGGCCTTTTGATTATGCTTCCTAATTGGTCAATAAACTACATGAGGGTTTTCTCTATCTCCAAGCAAATCCAAGCCCTCATTTCAAATTCTATTCATTGTTGATGCACATTGTGTTTTTTTACGGACGATTTCGAGGAATGTAGCCCAAAGAGCTAATTTTGCATACTAGAAACAAAGAAGGTGAAGATCAACTAGTCCAGTTATGGACTTCCATTTGGGACTCTCATTTCATGAGCTACAATTCTATTAAATTTGAGGAATGGATAGTTAAGCCTATTTATAGAATATACGGTCTCCCATGTGATTATTCTATTTCAGATGAAATCAAAGCTTTTTTGAGACCAAAAGAATTTGATAGCAGAAAGATAGTAGACCATAATTGGGGTGATTGGTTTGTAAACAAAGACTTCACATGCTTTTGAATTTATGGGTTTGAAGGAACACCATATATGCTGCCAAAGTGTGTTCCTGACAGAATTGCCTATTTTGAAATCGTGAGGTAGTTGGGCATTTCCAATGTGAAACACTTTGGAGATTTGCATAAGCAATCTTTTCTACTTGGTACTCCTAGTTTTGGGGATTTTACAATTGTTTCTACAAAAGCCTATGAAATTATTGATAGAATGTTGATAGAAGAATATAATTTGTTTGAGCACTTTTGAAGAAAAAACTATGACCTTGAGGGGTATATTCATTCCTGCAAAAAGAAGCAACATCTGGGCGATTATCCTCATATTGGTTTGGAGGCAAAGGATGTATTTAAAAATATGGAGGAAGTGGAAGCCCAGGCTATTATCGATGATTTAAATAGGCAATTAGAAGAAATAAGGAAAAATCTAAGGGAGATGGACTCTGAGGAAGAAGAAGAAACTGTAGAAAATGAGCCTAGGGATGTTGAGTTTGTTTCCAGGTCACAAGCAAAGGAATTAGAACAGACACAAAATGAGGATGATCAAATTGTGGCCACAGTGCAAATTAACCAAGATGTGAGGTTGGAGGAGCATACTGCTTTTGTGTCTGATGATTTATTTGTTAAATCAAAAGAATTTAAAATATTTCTTTATAATTTTAAAGGTAAAAGGCTGAGAGAGTCAATCCCTAATGTGACCCCCGAAAATGAGGCTGAATTGAAAAGGAGGTTAAGAGTAGACATTGATGCAAAATTATCAACAATGACTCCTCAAAAGGGAAAACAATTATTAGCAGAGGTTGGAATAATAATTTTTCCAGGATGGGATATGAGTGCCTCATTTATCTTAGATAGTTTACTTCATTCTAAAAATAAAGATTTCAAATTGGATATTCAAGGAGTGAATGATGTTTTCATTAGTTATAGATTTGACTAAGATGAAGAAGCATTGCTATTGTGGGATTTGTACCCACCAAACAAAAGGCCAAAAATCATTGACTTTGACAAGGCATTTGGTCACATGATGAAGTTAAAAGTTGGTGAGATTGATCCTATCGTCTCTGTAGATATTGGAGTGGATATTTCAAAGTTTAATAGAGCATAGGTGGCAAGAGTGGTCCGAGAGAGAGATCAACACAAAGCTATGTACGAAGAAGTCCTCAGAAGAGGTGGACAGATTGTTCCCCTATTGCCTTCCTTAGACAACTCAAGATAGGAGAAGAAATTTCAAGAATTATAGCAGGAGAATTAAAGGATTCTTAAACAAATGCAAAATGTTAGATATGATACTACTTCCTTTTTATTAAATAAAAGATTTGAAAAATTAAAGGGTTATCTAGAGGAGTTCTGGACTATTTTCCAAAAGAACATGGACAATACTGTGTCTCACAATAAGATCAAGAACATGTTGGGTGTGAAGTTACATGAGAAAACTTTGGAAGGAACAGATGCGAAAGAGATTGATAAAATCAACAAGCTCCTAGCAAAACATGACAAATTTGACGCCCAATTGCAATCAAAATTTGATGAATGCAAGGACATGGTTAAACATGAAACTCCTGCATTAGTCGATCAGAGAGGGGAAATTAAGGATAAAGATAAATGGATTTCTAAATCTCAAAGTCTTCTTAATGTTGTCCTTAATGCTGCCCGGATGGATGGGATTGATTTAAAGGAGACCACAACACAAATGGAATGACTTATCACTTTGGAAATCATTATTCGAGATGTCATCTTTGATGCAGATATTGTCAAATCAGAGAATTATTTTGAGCATATTTATAAGTGCGGTCAAGTTCTGGGCAGTTAGCCCTTGTGTTTAATGATTCAAACCGTGGTTCTTTAAGAGCTTAATGTAATATATTTTCTGTGTCAGCTGTTAGCTAGGTTAGTTAGTTAGTTTGTAATTAGGTTTTAGTTAGTTTGAGTCTTAATGAAAGGGTATGCCCTTTCACTTTGAAACATAATTCTCATTTATATATATGGAGAATTTCTTGAGAGAAGGGACAAAAGAAAAGTTATTATCATCTTTGAAGACATTTTTAATGCAATACTTTGAGTTTTACTTTTTGAAAATACTACACTGGTGAAGTATATTATCAGTTGATTCTCTCATGTTCTCTATTTAATATGAACATTAGATGTTTTATTTATCTTTGATGACATCTATTTGTTCAATCATTTGATTATTTCCTTGAGATCAATCTATTTTCTTTAGATTGCTTCAATGTGCTTTCTTATGTTTTTATGATTTGAAGTAAATTGCAGTTTGAGTATCACTGTGGAAGATTGGTTGTCAAGTTCCATTTTTTTTTTTTGGTCTTTCAAAGAAAATTTAAAAACAACAAGACTAACTATAACCTTTTACTTTGGTTATAATTCATAAATGCCCTTGAAGTGATGGTCTTGTTCAAGAGCAAGTTAAAACTGTCTCTCGGGTTATACATAGAATAAATTAATTGAATCAATAAGAAGTTGATAAGGGGTGAAGGCATTGGTCTGATTATGATTTTGAAGTGGTTAATCAAGTATTTCCAAAAATAAGATTTATATTTATAATTTATCAATAAATCAATTTCTGTTTCAAGGCAGTTGTATGCAAGTAAATAATTCATAATTTCCAACAATTGTTTGATTGTGATAAGAAGTGTAATTTGATAAATATCTAGATTTATTTTCTATTTGGAGAAGATCATGAAGTTTTAAATTCTCTATAGAAAATCCTTAGGTTCAAGGTATAGGTTCACTTGCCTAGGTCTAGTGAAGCCTGAAGTGCAAGTGAACTTGATCAAAGTGATTGTTCTCGTTTGTTGGCCATAACTAATTTGAAACCACCAAGAGAAGTGGAAAAACTCTTTGGTTTCCAATCTGTGGTTTTGGGAGCCAACAAAACCTTTATTTGTAATATTTATTCAATTCATTTTGGATATTTAATAACAAAAAAATTCAAAGACAAAAATTGCAAATTTCCTTACTAAATTATTTTTTAATGTATTTAATAAATGTTTGTAGTCTATGATCTAATAGAATCCACAATGGAAGGGATGTGAGAAACTAATCTATCGGAAAAATATCTCTCTTTAAACTTGTGCTCTCATTTGAATTGGACTATTGTAATTGATATGCCACTTACCAATCACCTCTTAATCCTACACTTTACCTGGGAACAAAACCTTTCATAGAATATTTCATATGACTGTTGTTCTTACAAGAGTTATTTCCCATTTCTATGTCACCTTTTTCTATCACTCATGCCCACTCTATCTCTAACTCGCTATCTCCACCTCCTCCTCTCTATCTATATGTCTACATATCTTTCTTATTAACTCCATGAATCTTGCTCTATATTTATCTCTCTCTATTGACTCCTTCTCTCTTTTCTATCTCTTTGTATCCATATATCTTTCGCTTTGTCTACCTCTCTCTATCTATGTATATCTTCATTTATATCACTCCCTCTCTCTATAGAATCAACTTCATATCTCCCTCCATCTCTCCTACTCTATATCTTTATCTATTTATCTCTCTCTCTCCTTACTCTATATCTTCATTATCTCTACCTCTTTGTTTTGTTTGGTCCATCTATCATACTCTATATCTCTTTGTATCCATCTCTCTCTCTCTCTCTCTCTCTCTCTCTCTCTCTCTCTCTCTCTCTCTCTCTCTCTCTCTCTCTCTCTCTCTCTCTCTCTCTCTCTCTATCTATCTATCTATCTATCTCCCCATTCCTCTTTATCTCTCCTTATCTCACTCTATCTATATCACTTCCTATGTCTCTCTCATTCACTACCCTCTCTATCTCTATTTCTCTCTCTATCTCCCTCTCACTCCTCTCTCTATCTCTTTCTATCCATATCTTTCTATATCTTTATCTCTCTCTATCTCTTCCTATCTCTCTATATATCTCCCTCTCTCCCTATCCATATTCCTCTCTATATATTAATCTATCTCCCCTTCTCTCCCCCTCTCTATATATTGATCTATCCCTCTCTTCTCTTTCTCAACCTTTATCTTCTCACCCCATCTCTCTCTCACTCTTCCCAACTCAATTTCTCCCTCTCTATCTCTATTGCAAACATAACATGAGCCTGATTATCATTTTCAATCATCTTTGGATCCCTACAAGTGGATCCATAGTTTATTTAAAATTATCACTTCTCCATTGAAACCTTTGTTGCACAAACAGCATCATTTGTTGAAGGACCCACTAATTAAGCTCATGTACTACACACATGTATGCAAAATAATACATCAATTTTTTTCCTAATTAACCTTCGAAACCTTTTTGGCATACCCATTACACACCAAAAGTGCAATTGCTAGTCTTATATACATCTGATTTGAATGGCTTTGCACCTCATGAAAGTTCATTCTTTTGCAAATTGACTATGTTGTATTCCCCAGTAGTCACTTACGATTATTACTCTTGATTGTTATATATGATGCTTAAATTTTAATGATTGTGTTGAGTTACCATATAAAACTTAGATGTTTTGATAGTTTGTATATAAAGTATTTTAAATTTGAGCTCTTGAACCTTTTGTATTCATTATATGATAGAGTTAACCAATAAGAAAATTTCGTCATTATGCCTACTTGATAAAGTAGAGTTAATTGGGCCAATATGCACAAGATGAATAATTTATTAATAATTGCGTATCTATATGGATCTCTCATATCTCACTTATTATGTTGTAACTTGTTATTACAATGCATTCCATATTTATGTTGTATAATATTATGAAATGAGATATAGCTCATTTAAAATGATAGCACACATGTGCGCTTATTTCATCATGACAATTATGTTGATCATGGTAATCTATCATATTGTCATGTATAACATATCTCTAACACTCCATGCTACTAATGGTTAAGATATCATCATTTGGATATTGATCATCCAACCCACCAACAAGTATGAGAATTAATATCAGGAACTAGACTTGAATGACATTAGAGACACATTATGAGCAATACATATTAAATTTGTGAATTTTTAATTCACTTATAATCTATTTATTCACACATTATGACCTTGATTATAAAAGGGTGTATCCGAATTGATATAATTATACTTGTATATCCAAGATTAATGAAATGAGATACATACTTCACTCTTAGATTTTTTGATCCTTAATCAACATGAAAATTTTGCTAGACACTTCATTGACATGAAGTTTTTTCTATACATAAAATATGACATTACACATGCGAATAATTAACCACAACCACAATGAAATTAAGAACATGGAATGCACAATTATTATGAACTTATTTGAAGCCAATGCTTCTATACTCATAATATGTTAGAAAAATTACAAGTAAATAATGTAAAAGTGCCAAACAAAACTTGGCTAACGTGTGGGTAGAGTTTGTGAATTCTAATGGCTGGCAGTGCACGGTTACTTAGCTAACACAACTCCTATAGGTGGGATTTTATTTTATTTGGCTATGGGTTCTGCAAGTTTCTGTTTGATTGGAATTTTTAGGGCATTGATTATTGAGTATAAGGTTTTTATCCGCCGGCTGTTCGTGTTCGCAATATCAGGGCACTTAAGATTTTTCCCAATAACTTGGTTGGCTGTTCGTGTTTGTATTTTTAGGGCACTTAAGATTTTCACGGTAACTTGGTATGTGATGTTGTCTGCAATCTTGCACTTTCTAATGGTTATATGGATTTCTACATTACTTGATTTTGGTAGCTACTCTCTACATTTTACATAGAGGGTATTTGTGGTGTAACACTTTTTAAGTTTGCTTCTGTGAGATCATCTTTTGTTTGTTCTTGCGTTTTGGTGTTGTATTGGGCATTGAATATGTTTGTGAAGAGTATCAACCATTTGCAAGGTTTCTCCATATTTCCTCAACCATCTATTACCTACTACCATAGATTCTTCTAGCATGGAGTTTTTTGTGTCAACAAACCGTTAACTTGGTTTATTAATTTCGAATATTTATCATACAATTTTATTTTTTTGTTGATTATAAGGTAAAAACTGAAATACATCGAAGTATAATCTGAGTTCATAGGTTCATAAAGCCTAAGAATCTAGACAAACCCACAAATAATTGTCAATATACCAATCATAGATTACATTTACATTACATCCTAATACCAAACCTAGGCTTTTAGCTACAGCTATATACATTTATCAATATGAAGCAAAGGATAGTACAAAATGCAAATAGTATAATATGTCAAAATAGCAACCAAGATTTTGTACAGGGCCAAAAAAGAACAGGGTGCCACAAATAGAAGTCTTCTCTAGAACCAGGCAACCCAACTAAGGGGGCCTTCCATCCATGCCAACCTCTGATCATCTAACCTCCTAACATTACTAATCATCTACTGGTGAGCCATCACTCCATTCCCTCTTATCTCTTTCATGAGTGCATCTAAGGTGTTGACAAAGGGAGTTCTCTCTTCACTTAACCTTCCCCATGTATATCCATGGGAGAGCTCATAGATAAAAATCCTGGTATGTCCATCCTCAGGAAATTTGTGAAATTTTTCTTTGTTGAGTTTGATAACCATTGTGACATGTGAGAAGATAGTATGGAATGTGAGTCTATGAAAAAGACTCAGTAAGGGCCCTTTCTATCCCTTGATACTTCTCTAAATTTATAATCCTCCAAATGTACCAAAGAATTTCACATGAAAGAAAATTCCAAAACTGATTAGTGTCTTTTTTAAGTCCTTTAATAAAACCAGATACAACATGAAGTATGCTAATATGCCAAGGAATAATAAACCCGAACAACTTCCAAACCTCCTTGCTACAGAGCAGTCAAAGAAAATATGTCTAAACAAATCATCATTAGAATGTTTAGATCTGATCGGTAACTTATCAAGTAGAAGCAACCATTTAAAAGCTTTCTTTTTAGGAGCAACAAGAGAGTTCCAAATATTCTTAAACAACTTGCCCTATTGAGAAGGAGATGAATTAGAATACCAAACAATATTAATATGATTAACAATACTCTCATTATACATCAAAGAATTATAAATAGAAATAGATTCAACATTACAGAGCAAGTTACCGTCAATCCAAGTAAAGGAAACAAATTTGTCATTAAAAACATCACATCTTTTGGGTAACTGCAAGGAGATCATACAATTTTAAGCATTTTCCCCCTTGATTTTGGGTAAATTTGTAGCTTATAAATGTGGACTTTGCCTGTCGTGGGATGAAATTGTTTACTCATTTTGCTAGGAACCTGGGTTTTGACTATTTTTTCTTTTTGTCCAATATTATGGCATTTACCTCAAGAGGAATTGAATCAAATAATTTGGGAAGGTGAAAAGGCCCTTTATTCAAATTGAAAATTTAGTTAGCAATTACATACTAGATATAAAAGAAACACCACATGACAAGGACATAATGCAAGTGATTTACCTTATGGAAAACTAAATTAGGAAAAAACTCTAATAAATAATCTAGTATCATCAATATACTAGTAAGATCCCCTCTAGGAAGAAACTCTAGACACCTTATAAAATTCAAACGTGTCCTCACTTCTCCAAGTAATTTTGTCTTACTTATAACATAATGAATTGCTAAAATTATGAGTTCATTCCATTCTCAAGGATCACTATGAACACCATAAGGCACTCTCTCACTTATATAAAAGATGTTAATTTTAGTGATCAAAAGTAATAATAAAACTCAGAAATAAACAATACAAGCAAAAAAACAAGACATCACACTCAGATTACCCCAGGAAAACCTCCAAATTGGAGGAAAAACCCAACATTAAGTTCAAATCAAAGCTTTCAATATAATGCTTAGATTACATGGGCAGATATCAGATATACTTATCTGATTGGTGACTAATCACAGTCACTAACTGAAGTCTAATGTGAAGCCCTTCGTTCAGTGCCTAATCCAATGGATGCAAATCTGACTGTTGAATGAACCGTCCTCAATGAATCTGCCTGATTCACTCAAGTTGACTGTACTCAGAATAATTCAAATTCACAACTAATGGTGCTTATAATTATCTCACTCCAACTATTTGCCTCCTTAAGTATTTTTTTAGACGCCATGATGAGGGCAGTTCTATTGATGCCATTTAGTATCTGCACTCAACATCTTTTTCTAGGAGGGAGAGAAAGAGGGAGGGAGGAAGAGTTGGTGGGAGAGGAAAAATAATTTATGTTTAACATCTAATGATTGAACATCTATCTCAAAAGAATTTGTGACCACTAGCTACATTAAATACGTTCTCTATTAAGTTCAATGTTTTAAGATGAAAAAGAAGAGTTAGATGGTTTTGGATCGATTTGCAATTTTACCATAGCCTGATTTTTTTGCCTGTGAAGAAAGACCATGTTAGATAATATTAGCGAAGAACAAAACAAGTAGACAATTGCTAGATTGTGGTCTAACTTGAAAAGAAAGGCTGATGGAAAATGTTATTGTCCCTACAAAATTTGTAAGGGATTAAAGACTAGAAGACTTCTAATCAAAACAACTAAGAAACATTGTAGGCAACATGGTCACATTGAAGGGGGAAATGATTATTATCCATTTGTAAGTTGTTAATTATATCATTTTAACAATTTATATACATAAGAAATCACTTGATGATGAGATCATGATCATGGTTTATTTATTTTGATCATTTTTATATAGGTTGATCACCCCAGGGCACATGATATGGACCAACACAGCCCGAAGAATATGGTTTTCGAAGTGGAGGAACATGGAGGTGTGAATATTGAAGCTGAAGATAATGATCCCATGGAAGATGATGATCATGCTCCAGAAAGCACAATTCAAGATGATGGTACAAATACATTGATCCATGACACATTTAGTACTGGCATAGCTGATCATGATAATCAAGATGACCTTGATGTTGTTCATGATTTACCTCTACTTGAGAAGGCATATGAGGCCCTTTACGAAGGCTCCCAAACAAATCTTCTCTCCGTTGTATTGTTGTTGGTGAACTTAAAGGTTACGAATAGTTTATCCAACATAACAATCTCACGTATGTTAAGGTATGTCATATATGTCATTATAGTTAATAAATGGTGAATCATGTACCATTAATATTCCTTATATTAACAAATTATATTTTTTTTCTTTATATTGATAGGTGAGTTTTTGTTACCACCATCAAATATTCTACCTCGCTCATACCGAGGATTATCTGCCATTATGAAAGATATTGGAATGGAGTATCAAGCAATAGATGCTTGTCCCAATGATCATATTATATATCATAAACAACATGAATTTGGAACAGAATGCCCTGAATGTCATATTAGTAGATATCAAACAGATCAAATCACAAAAAAGGTACCTCGCAAGGTTCTTCGTTATATTCCCATTATTTCGTGTATGCAACGATTATTCAGGTGCACTAGCTTGGCATAATTTATGGATTACCATGCACACAATAGAAGTCAAGATGACATTATTTGAATGCCTATGGATGGTTCAACATTTATGGACATAGAGGAAAAGTGGCCACACTTTAAAGAAGAACCTCGTAATCTCATGCTTTCATTGGCAGCAAATGGTGTCAATCCATTTGGAGAGTTGAGATATGTTTATTCGGTGTGGCCTATTTTTTTTATCAACAATAGCATTCCTCCATGGATATGAATAAAGAGGGAGCACATAATGTTGGCAATGATTATTTCAGGTATTTTATCATTTAATAGTCATCTACATTTAATTATAAATATTGTAGTAAAATGGTCATAATAATTATGTAATGTTTTTGTTCATTCAACTAGGTAAGTACCAAGTTAAATATATGAATGTATATATTGAGCCTCTTATCGACGATTTTCTGGAGTTATGGAATTGTGTCACCATGTATGATGTCTCTAGACCAATAGGACAAAGACAATTTGGTGCAGGAGCACCTCATCTCTTCAAGGGCCCATATGTGGGGCATGATTTAGTTTGTTTTTGTTTTGTTCAAATAAGGTCTATTTAGACCCAACATTATGTAATAAGGCCAATAGTGCCAATAAAATGTAAAGGTTGAGTCAGTTGAGTCATATGTCCTGAAAAATTGTCAAATTGCTCACATAGGGCCTAGTGGTCAAAACAAGTCAAAATGGAAATAACAAGGTTGTGGGGAGTATTTTGTGTCATTTTTAATTTTAGAACATGTTATTTAACCTATTTTCAGTATTGGATGATCAAGAAGTACAATAAACCAAAAGTTGTCAAAAAGCAAGAAATGATGTCAATGCAACTTTTCAAAGTTGCTTGACAACATTTGCAAAAAGGTTGGTTTGGGTAGTTATAGTTGGTCGGTCGGTTGGGAATCCTTATAATTATATAAATATGGTGAAAAAAATCCTCAAAAAGATGTAATTCTTGGAATTCAAGTTTTTGGCAATAATAGTAAGTGGTTTCCTTGCACATTTTGTGTTTTTCCTGAACTTTCCTCACATTCAGTCTGCAATTTGTTGGTTTTTACCATTGCTATGCATTGAAGGTTCATTAACATGGTTTGAGGGTTTAAGCATAGTAAATTAACTTTCATTTCCTTCAGGTTTCATGTCATTTGGTGTTGTTTTGGCAAAGATACAATAAGCTCTCTCAAAATTGTCAAAACCTAGAACTAGGGCAAACCGAGACAAATAAAATGCTATATCTTTTTGTTCTAGGTTGATCAAGCCACACAAATTGGTGGAAGTATGTAATATTATGTAAATTATCATTCAATTATTGTTTTAGGGTTCCATGATAGGTTTTTCATGTGGTTTGAGGCATGAAGGTGATCGAAAACTTGCCTCAAGAAGGTTTGACTGTCACAAGAAACATACAATCCTGATATAGGGTCAATATCTGAAAACTTAATTGTTGGATCTTTCTTATTTTTTGATATTTTCTTCATACCCAAGTTGTCTAGATTCCCACTAGAGTGATATGGAAAATATGTCCAATTGAAAAAGTTATTCATCTCTGAGTGAGGGTGTGTCAAAGAGGCTAGTAAGTTCTTGTTTAACAGTAACCTTTTGTACATGTTGAGGGTTGGATTAGAGTACATGGTGTTTGATAATTAAGGATTGGTAGGAGTGTTGAGAGGGTGTGTAGAAGTCTCAAGGCTCTATCCTCAATGCCAAGAAACCTATCCTAGTTGGTCTAGAAGGTATGACTGAGTTCATAGGCAAGAGCAATATGTGTGGAGTTTTATTAAATATTATGGAAACCCTTCATAAGGGGAAGGGTTTAATCATTGTGAAACCTCAACAATGTGAATTAGCTTCCTAAAAGGTGTAGGGTTTGTGTGTGTGGGTGTGGATGCTCTACATCACAATTTCAATTCCATGCAATGTTTGTATGGACAATACATGATGCCCTAGGGCTAACACATTTTTGTGGTATATTATAGTGTTCATGTTGCGCATGATAATTATAATTATAAAAAATTACATATTTAATCAAATTATACATTATCTTGTAGGTCTTCAAACAAAGGGAAAGTTTGCATGTCCAGTTTGTGGTCCAAAGATGAAATCTCGTCATTGAAAAAGTTTAGGAAAGCAGGTGTTTGATGAGTATAGGCACTTCCTCCACAAAAATCACAAGTATCAGAATACTGAAAAACATATTTTCAATGGGAAAGAAGAGAATACATCAAAGCCATGAAGAATGACACCTCACCTATGGAAGTTGGAATATAATAGAATTAATCATCAAGGTAATGTCATCCCATCTAATGGTTTATGTTTGGAATTTGTATTATTCTATCGTGTTTTGTTTACTGATGATGTAATTGATGATTGTGAAGGTCATCAAGGCATGGATAACCACCTTCCAAAGGGACTAAAAAGTTATTCTAGACAATTTAGTAGGTTTCCCTACTACGAGCAGATACAAATTGTGCATTTGTTTGATACTATGCATATTGGAAAGAATATAACAGAGACATTATGGAAAATATTGGATGGAAGTCATGACAAAGAAAAAATTATTAAAATTTGTAGTGACATTCAGGAATATAATCATGCAATGAAAAATGTCATTCAATCAAATAGAAATGGAGACCATATTAATATAAGTTCCCTTCCTTGGTTACTAACAGAGAAACAAAGCAATGCTATAAAATAAGTCATACGAAAAATTTGATTTCCCACAAGATTTGTTGCGAACATAAACAATCTCATATCAAAGAAAAGTAAATTTGGGCTAGGGATGAAAATGCATGATCGGTATACCTTCATTAAGGTAATTCATGCTATTGTGTATTTACTATATATTTGTATATTGTGCATGTACTTTTCATAGTAATATGTTAGAAAACAATGAAAAGATCATTTTATAATTGTTGTAGTACTTTCTACTTCTATCTCTCCTAGACCACTTCGACAATAATGTCACGCAAGTCATATATGATCTTGGAAAATACATGAGGTAAGTAGTGATGTTTGTTCAATTTGTTGTATAGATATTATATTTGCGATTTGTTTTACTTGCTATATAATATATTGTATATTATTTTGTAAAGTCTCTTTTATATATTTTTTCTTCTTGAATCTCTTGTAGGTGGTTGTCATCTTAAGAAATCCATAAAGAAGATATAAAATATTGGAAGAGAAAAATTCATCATCTAATGTGTGAAATGTAAAAGTGTCTACCTTCAACTTTTTTCAATGCACAAGAACACTACCTCATACACCAAGTTGAGGAGATTGAATTGTGTGGACCTGTACACACTAGGTCAATGTGGATGGTTGAGAAGCACTTGAAATTTTTGAAGGATTTGGTTTGACAAAGAGCACATTCTGAGGGTTCTATGGTGGAGGGATACATGGTATACTAGACTATGGTGTACATTACTGAATATCTTCCTAAGTTTGTAGAAAAGATCCACGTAGATCGCATTTGAGATCCCAAACCCATTAACAAATTCAAAGGGGAGTACTTAATGGGGAAAGGTAGATTGAGGAAAGTGAAAGGTAATTATAAGATGTTATTATAGCTAATTAATTCTTAATATTCAAAATAAATCAGTTGTAATTCGTTTATTTATTTTTTGTAAAGTTGGTTGAGAGTGGAATGCACTACATTGTATATTGCAAACAATCTTGATTGGATGACGGTATGGATTGAACGATGTCAACATTTTGGTCACACATTAACATGGGAAGGTGTGGCTTCATTGGTTAAAGAGGTTCATCGTAATGGAGACTCCAATGTTACACAAAGGAAAATTGATTTAGCATATGGTTTAAGAGATAAGTAGGTATGCATAAATTTATTAATCACCCATAGGTTTATCAACTGACGATGCAATAATTTTTACATATTTGACATATTGCAGGTCAAACACCACAATGCTATGTGCTTCAATGGTCATAAATTTTGCATCAAAAATTTGGATGACACGAAGAAAACTTGTGATTCTAGGATAACTAGAGTCTTTGAGGTGATCAATATTTCATCTAGAAACGACATACATCCTCAAGAGTCTAAAAATTGATACTATGGCATTTTGGATGATGTACTTGAGTGTGACTTTAATTCCTTCAAATTACTTTTGTTCCTCATCAAATGGTACAAGATAAGATTGAATAAAAATGATCTTGATAGAACTATTATTGAACATGATAACGGATTTATAATGGTTAATACAAGATTGTTTGAGCCAGTTGGGGAGGAGCCCTATGTTCTTCCAAGACAATGTGAGCATGTATTTTACTCAGAGGTTCCACATAAATCAGGTTGGTCATTTGTTGTTAGATGTGATCCAAGAGGAAGGTCGATAAAGTATAATGTGATGGAAGAAGAATATATCAAAGAAGTAGAACATGATGTAGATGATGAACATGACCAACAATTAGTCGATGATGTTCCTGACAGAAATGTTCACAAAGAAGAAGAAGCTGATGATGATGATGATGATGATGATGATGATGATGCTGTTGCTGCTGTTGGTGATGGTGATGGTGATGGTGATGGTGATGGTGATGGTGATGGTGATGGTGATGATGGTGATGGTGATGATGGTGATGGTGATGGTGATGGTGATGGTGATGGTGATGGTGATGGTGATGGTGATGGTGATGGTGATGGTGATGGTGACGATGACGATGATGGTGATGATGATGATGATGATGATGATGATGATGATGATGATGATGATAATGATGATGATGATGATGAGGATGATGATGATGATGACAATGATGATGATGATGATGATGATGATGATGATGATGATGATGATGATCATGATCATGATCATGATGATCATGATGGTCATGATGATGAGATGGATGAAGAAGAAGATCAATGACATGAATGAAATGTATGAGGTATGTGATTATTATATTATCTATTTAATATTGATTTCTTGATAGAAATTTATTTGACATATATGGTTACATAATTAATTCATTATGTGGATTGTTTATTAGCTATGTGATGGATGGTGATTTATAATATATATTTGATGGATTACATGTTTATGATGATACATATGTGATGCTTATGATGCTTATGATACATAAGTATTTATTGTTTATCAAATTACAAATGTAATGCTTATGATGCTCAATTGTTGGTGTTGATTTCATGTTTATATTTTGTGTGATGCTGCCACCCTTGGTGGAAACAGCTAATTGACTATAGACATCATCAATCCTTTAGTTGAGGATCCTGCACAGTCTACATAAAGTAAAGGTAAGGAATAAAAAAATATACAATGATTATGATGACTGCACATTGTTCATGTTGTGTACTAGGTAATATTTAGTATACATATCATGTAATGTTTAGCTAACATAAGATAACTGAATTACATGTGTAGGAACCTAAACCCCTTTGACAAGGATCCTACACATTTTCATGGATCGACATGTATAAGTCAATACACCCTATAGAAATAGTTTATTTTTTAAAAATTACTAGGAAAACAAACTTCCTCGGTTTTTCAAACCTCGACACTAGTAGAAAATATAATACAATTATAAACACTTGAGGCCCCACTTGGACTTATTCAAATTTTAATCTCAAAATCAACTTTAGGGCCGACTTCTTCATCAACATTACCCTCATTTGCAAAATATCTCTCTCATTACCAACTAAATCTCTCATTTGATGGAGTGTAGGTATCACCAAATAGGTATTTGTCAGATGTGTCTTCCTTGAGTGAGGGAAATGCAAGAATAGAAGATGAAAGTGAGACATGTAGTGGATCTAAAATAGAGAGATCAACTAGAGGTCAAAAGATTAGAAGAAAATTCAATAAATGCATGGAATTTTTCCTTGCTCACGGCGGGTCATGTTCTTATGATGATGAGACCAAAGGCGACATTGAGGTTCCCTACATCTACATAAACAATGGGTACCCAAGGAACTTCTGCCAATAAACATTGATTTTTGTGTTAACGAGAGGATATATCGCATAGCACCTTTGTCGTTACATGGTTTGGGCCTATTTTCCATGGACGACATAAAGGTCTGTTACAAAAAAGTTGCCAAACTGATGGAGTATGTCAGACCTTGTTACAATTACAAAAATTGGATGCAGATTGTTCGATATAAAAAAAGTATGCCTAGGTATGCACTTTCAGCAAATTATATACAAGATAAAGATAATGATCAAAGTAAACGAGTGGTTGTATACATTGACAAAAGGCCAAAATCAACAGGGAATATTGCAGGTTTTATAAATAGTACGCGACCTAGGTCAACTAATAAGCAACCCAATTGCATATTTGAGGCGCATGAAGGAAATTGTGTATTCGTATGTGCGATAAAATCAATAAGTGCAGGGGAAGAGCTACTAATCAATTACAATTTGAATCGTATAGATACAAAAAAAGTTACTATCATGGGGGTGGTACATACTATATACCATATAAACCAACCTCCAATTAATGAGTCCAATATATCATTTTAATATTAAGTTTTTTTGCTAAGTCTATTGGTTTCATTTTGCTAACGTTTTTTATATTTTTTATTTGTCACAGGGAAACATAGATCCATAACATAGCATAGATAGGGATGTAGGTTCTGACACTTCTACCGAGCAGGTGAAACTCATTGTAATTGTACAAATTAGATAGAAGTAAACTGTTACATTAATATGTTCTTTTCTTGAGTGTTTTGGAGTAATTTTGATAGTGTTAATAATATTCTTGTCACAGATGGATGTTTGGGGAAAGGGAAAGGGACTTGCAGTACCCTAGCACCTCTATAGGGATGTGGACTCAACAATATTATGCGATGATGACATCGCATTTACTACAAACCCTATAGAAATGATGAAAAAGTCTATTAGAAAAATTAATAGAGAGATTCTTGCTTTGACATCCATGAGCACTCAGATCGATGAAATAAAAGAGAGAGTGCAACAACTGATGTAGATAACACAAAACTTGCAAGTAAGCAGTAATGAAAGCTTTCATTATAACAAAAGTTCAATAATGGTTTATATTTTATTCTCTTTTATGTCATTAACTAAAATATGTACGTGTTATTTTTATAGAATTTTATGCATCCTCATCAGCCTAGTGGCCACGATCAGGGTATTGCAGGTAGTTCAGGTGATGACCATGTTCTATACATTAAAAATACTCCTTCTTTGGACTTGTGAACTTTCTTTTTTAATGCTAGTGTTATTGATCATATATTTATTATGTAGTTGATGTAGAGGGATCTAGTTGATGCTCTTCATGACTAATCATTCATACCTTAGGGAAACAAAACCCCTTACACATCCCTTCACTTGTTCTCAACAAACCCCCAACACATCCTTTTTCTAGATCCTTGACTTGGATCAACCTCTCATTTCATCACTTATAATTTTTGAGAACTTCATACCGTGATTTGTTCTTCACTGTCATCTCACCTCTCACTATATGATACTCTCTCATTTTAAATCTTGTCACATTCTACTTGAGCTCACCATCCAACAAGACAAGTTACATGTTCAAGCAACTCCATGTTAGCCTTAACATTGTGAAAATACCAAGTATTTCAACCATCATACCTTAAAATATACTTACCCTTGTCCTCCAAGAGTGTCCTTTTATTGTCCTCATCTCATTAATGTCTCCTCCAACTGCCCAAGAACTCATAATCTACACTTACTCATAGAATCCTTACAAATTCCAAAATTTCAAAATAAGGAACCCAAACTACCATTCATTGTGACTATCATGATCAAACAAGAAGATTGAAACTTTCTTGGCTTATCACTTTGAACACCCAAAACACATCATACTTGATATTGTCTTAGACATATTAGATCTTCAAACATAGTTTGCAACCCATAAACATTGTACTCATGCCATTTTTAGTGCCTCAACACCTTAGGATCATTGTCCATCATATTGGGGAAGGTTATTTAGATTTGTTCCAACCTTATTTAATCAACACAATCCTATTACAACCCATTGGACATCACTCAACAAAACAATATGGTTTGTTGTCTGAAAACAGGGAAAAATTTGTCTTAGTCTGCTAGGGCACTAGTTTTCTTGACATTTGTTCAACCATTCAACATAAGAACAATTCAATATGAAAGATACTTGAGTTGAAAATAGAAATCTAGAATTTGAGAAGTTTAATATATTTAATGTATTATTCTTCAGGTGTTGTCAATGTTCCTATACAAATGCCACCTCATTTGAGGTTAGCCCCACCTGTATTGCCGACTGCAATGTCAGCAACACACAACATACAAACATCATCTACTGCACGTCATGTTGACACGCCCATTGTTGGTAGATCCCTCTTTTTATCTCTCTTTCATTATGTGTTTATTTACCTTGAAGCATTCTTTCTTGGGGGCATTTCACAGTGGATTCATTTTCTGTAGCAAGAGATGCACATGAGGATGCGCCAAAGGAGACTACTACTAATAACATACCATCATTTCCTTGATATTCCCGTATTGCTAGTACAAGAACGTTGCAGGCCACATTGGTGGTGAGCAACGAAGAATTGATTCCCTTAAAGATACAAAAGTTTCCAGGTACTTTAAAAATTATTATTATATATAGTCTCATTGTAATTTACTTATTGATCACTCATTTTGGACTAATGATCCCATGATTTTTTTGTAGGAAATGATATTTTTTATAAAAATCTTAATGACATTGCATTGCAGATATTTGGGCCCACCATACGTAAAAGGTGGAACATCATATGTGACCTAACCATAATCCACTATTTTGATTTCATATCATTGCTAGAATAGTTTTCCTTTGATCCTTTTCTTGAACTATATCAAAGTTAGCTTTAGTTAATTTCTGAATCTAACTGGTTTGTTTTTGCTTTAAAGTTGGAATAACCAAGAAAAAAGTTAAAAGATGAACTAACAAACTGTATGGTTGGGTTGTTCGAAAATGACACATTTGACAAAACCAAGGTCCTTGAAAAAGATGGCACATATCTAAAGTATGTGAGGGACCAATACAGGACACATTTAGAGAAGAACGTAAAGTACGAGCGTCCCCCCATGATTCTAGAGAGGGAGTGGATGGACCTGATTTTGGATATGAAGGAGAGAATTAAAAGGAAAAAAGGAAATACACCACTAGACGCCAGAAGAAGGTATGTGATACTATTAAGAATGTAATTATGTACTAATTACTCTTTATATTTATATAATCTAACATATTTCAAACTTTTCATAGACTATATGACATGTCAAAGACAACCAAGGCAAGACAAGAAAAGCACAGCAACACAAACAAGGCTCTGGTAGTTATATGAAACTTGTCGCATGAATTGTAAGAATCAATAAATGAAATACAATATCAAGATATTTATAAATTGCAAACAGTTATTATTTTATCAAACAATACAAGCAAAATTCATGATACTAAGCAAAAATGAAGGGCTCTGAATTCAATAGAGTGCCCATAGAAGATGACAAGAGAGTCACCTACCAGCAAGGCTATACAGTTGTGGCTGAATGACTATGAGAATTGGGTGGGCAAACACAAGATTCTAATGCATTTGTCACAAAGGTAAATAAGCTAAATGAAAATGATTTCAAATTGAATACTTTACCAATAATCTATTTGAAGTTAAGTTCCAACGTAAAGTGACTATATTCTTTTTAAATAGGAAAACAATGATAACAATGCACATGACATTGGAATGCAACTTGTTAATCATGGAACACAACCTGGACATGAAGGTCTGGATGTACTTTCCAGTAGTGGAGGTATTCATTTGCCATTCAATTTTTTTTATGTAATTATGAATACAATTAAACATCTTAATTAAATTGTAATTAGTGTAGTAATTAATTTAACCCTTTTTGTTAATATTTTAGAGGATGTAGTCGGTGGTGACCAAGTGGAGCATGATTCGGGTAGACAACATCAGGAATGTGATGTTCCCCAATTAGGTAAAGAGGACCACTTTTATTCCTTTAAACAAATTTAATTGCAATTGGTGTATTGATTAATGCAACCTTTCGTATTTCAACTCCAAAAGATATAGAGGGTGTTCAACATGTTAAGGTTGAGGTTAGACAAAATGATGTGGAAGATGATGTCACCCCATCAAGTAAAGAGTGCCACAGTTATGTTCTTTAAATTAATGAAATACTTGTAACAATAATAAAAAAATGTTTTTAATTTAACCCATTTCTTTGTTATTGCAGAGGACCCCCCTTTGGTTCAATGTCCCCGTCCTCTATATAGGACTAGGCATACATCAAGATCACGAGCAAAGGGAAAAACAACTGAACATGGGGGAAATGATGAAGAAAATGATGCTTCACTTAGTTTTTACATAGCTTAAAAAAAAAGAAGAAAAAAAATGATTGTAATCTACCTTATTTGATAATGACTGATTTTTATGTGTTAATGAATGTAATTATGTGCTAATGAATGTTCATGAATGATACGTGTTAATGAATATTGATGAATGTTGTGTGTTAATGAATGTTAATGAATGTTATGTATTAATGAACATTATGTGATAATGAATGAATTTTATATTTTAATAATGGATGAATGAATGAATGAATGTTAGATGTTAACATGGAATTTAGAGTGATGTTAGGGGGGGGAGGGGCCAAATGAGCTTCCACCTTCATGTGGTTGGCCCTATTAAGTGGAGAATATTAAACTATTCTCGAAACAAAGTGGAGATCAATAAGATAATACACTTTTCAATATTTCATTTTGTTGCACAATTAATCTTATTGAATAATGTATATTGAATCTTAATTGCAGGGTCCAACAGAGCCAACACGAACTACAACACCACAAGTTGCTGGGTATAATGAACTCCCATATTGTCTTGTATGTACACTAACACTATGAGTTGCTTCTAGTGCTGATATCCATGGCGTGACTACAAAAGTTGTTAATATGGCTCATCCTTGTAAGATTTTTTATTAGTTGACATTTTCTTTAGCATTTTTTAATTTTCCTTATCATTTTAAGTCTAACCATTTTTATATGAAATTTATTGTTCTAGGTTTTTACTATCTGCCAAACATTATTGATACAAGGACTTGCATTGCATCCATTTTTTCAATTAGGTATTATAAAGGGTAGGTTGTATTTGTAAATGTCTCTTTGAGTTCATCCAAATTTTATAACTGTTAACTCACATCTTGTTATTGCTGCAACAAAGATTATGGCCAACATAGGCTACAAGTGCAACCTCTCGGTGCCATAGAGTCTCTTTGTTCTCAAAATTGTAGCAGACTGTCAGGTACATTTCCTCTTTTTCACTCCAAATTGTAGCGGTCAATGCACATGACCAAATTTCCTTTGACATCTAGAGGATAGTATTAACTTTTAAGTAATTAGAGGCTTCTGAGGCATATTTGGCTAGTATTTATTTTTGTGGGATATGATGGTTGTGTTTTAAGTCATCTTAAGATGATCTCAATGAGTAATTATTTTACTAATGATATTTTTTCACTTTTCTTCATGAATGTTGGCAATTTTTACAAGTTAAGAGACCCATTGAGCACATAGGCACCTTTCAACATTTGTTAATAGTGGGAGGAACAACTCTTTCTAATGCTAAAGAGGATACAATGAAATGAACAATGACCCATTTGTAGGTCTCAACCTCAAAGAGACATATTAAGATGCTTGAGTCATCTATGTGCATGTTAGACAACCTCAATCTATTAGAAGCCTGAATTAACATATAACTAGAAGAGTGTACATCAAAAAGTTGCTACCTCCTAGAGGTAGGAATAAAATGCATCAAATTAGCCTTGTAAATTCATTACTTTGTTAATATAGTACTTGATCTCTCTAACAAAAACTCATTATGCATTGTTATTATGATAGCCAGTAGTTCTCATTTGATGAACATCTAGGTCAATTTTTTATCTAAGAGAAACTTATCACAAAAGGGGTCATGAACTATCCTCATTCACAGTCAAATCTCACTATAGTTGAGATATCAAATCTTTTAATCATAGGAAAGAGGCAACATAAGAATTTACAATAAGGCTTGAGACAGATAAAAGAAGGAGTAAACAAAAGGCAACCAAAAGGATGACAATATTTATCATGGCATATATCCAAGTAGTGGTAGGCACAATGCCTTATGAGATCTCAATGATAAGTTTACTATCAAAAGAAGCTTATCAATTTTAAAATATAGTCAACAATGATATAGCAACAGTAATGTAGATGTCAACTTGAAGAGAATGAGTAGTGACAATAGAAGTTATACAAAATTAGAGACCAAGAGTTTCTAGTCGAACCAAAAGCCCTAGATCCATAGATGATACAAAGAGTGGTCAAATAACTCTCCACGAGTGTAGATAGTTAGCAAATCATAGTGATGAAGGTTTTTCCAGTGGTGAGAAAATCAAAACACTATGAGAAAACACTTAGATAAGAGATCATTTTTAAAATATGACAAGGATTCCATCATACTCATTGTATGTGACAATAAGGACATTCACTATTGCAAAGATAGTTGTGAGTAAGAATTTTTGTATCAAATCAATATAAATACTATCCTATGATTATTGCAGAAGCCATACACCTGAGCCAATATTGATAGTGATAAAGGAGCTTTTCAACGTTAGCAACCTACAAGATATAGACTGTCAAAGTTTCAAACAGTGGTAGGCATGCATTCAAGGTAGCTCAAATAGAGGAGATTTGCTAGAGCACAAGCCATGATAGAAACCTAGAGACAAATCCCTGTATCAGGCATAGTTAAGAAGGATAGTGCCCTAACAAGTTCTAATGATTTTCTTGAATTGATCAAAATATTGCTTCATTATTAGCCAATAGGCTACATTTCGTGTGGGGTTTTGACCTGAAACCTGTCTCACACCGTAAAACAATTAACAGGTTGATGTGAAATTATTGGCTTTTAGTAGTCATTAGAAATGGTCGAGTCATCAAATAAAATTAATGGGGCCGGTTTTCATAGTCATCACATGAAATTAGTGGCTTGTCAAAAAACTAGTGTTTTTGAATAGTTATCTTATGAGATCAAAACTTCAAACAAAATCAAATCTTTGAATCATTCAGATCTCCGAATTGGATTTGATTTCCTCACCTCATGCTTGAAAATAACAAAATCAAATTTTTGAATCATTAGATCTTCAAATTGGATCTGATTTCCTCACCTCATGCCTGAAAACATATTTTAAATTGATCTTGGGTTCTCTTTGCATATAATTTGGCCAAAAAAATAATTGTGTTTGAATTTTGTTGCTATGGTTGGAGTAAATAAAGAATTTGGCCAGAAAAATAGATGTGCACAATGTTTTGATTTCCAAAGGCTATTGTCCCTATGGTGATAACCTACATATAGGCTATAACCTTGCTATAACTTGATTTCTGAAGGCTATTTTCCCTTTCACATTCCTCTCCTACTCGACCTCTAGGTCTACTTCTTAATTTTTTAATTTTCAATTTTGCTTCACTCAATGGGTTTACTCGGGATTCATTCATTTGATGTTTGAAGTTTTTGTGTGTGTCTCTCCCAGTTATGCTCTCAAAGAAGGAATAGTACTAAGAATATAGTTGATCTTTTGTTCTCCTTTCGGCATCAACTATGGATTAAAATTCAATACCCATGCATTTCCACTTCAATATAACATTTTATCATTAAGCCCAAGCCCTTGTAGCCAATAAACCGAAATGAGACAATTTTGTGCTACTCACAATCCAAATAACAAAAGGGTTTGTTTTTTAAGCAAGTTATATATATTTTTATTAATAATCTTCAATCCCAATGTTTCACATTATTAGTTAGAAGGCAATGTTGGGTTTGTTATTTTTTAAAATATCCCACCTAAAGGTTCCGAGTTTCTAACAATGATTAGAATATTCTTGTGTTTCTGAGGTTGTGTAGCTCTTCAGCAAGGTTTTTGGCTTTTGGTTTAGTTTTATAAATGGTTCATATTTCATAGTCAGAAGATTCACAATTGGCCAAGGATTGAAAAATATGCATACTTTTCCTCTTAGTGCATGTTCAAGTTTGGCATTTTTAAGTATAATGTATTAAGGTATAATCAAATTAGGTGTTCACTAATAATTGATATCATCAAAGAATGACAAAGATTGATCTAAAATAATTGTTCTCGTAGGGATTCATATATTTTTTTACTTTTGGAAATAGTTGCATTAAGAGAAATTAATTGTTCTTTATTAGTGTGTCAGCTATTCACAGTTACCTTGTTAATTACAAACCTACTATTTTGTGTAGGTTTTGTCAGCTAAAAGGTACTGAGAAATTCTCATCTTGTACGGTAGACAAAGTTAAAGATAATAAGGTAGAAGAATCTAATCTTGACAACAAATTCATTCTATAATTGAGAAGGTTTACTAAATTCAACAAGAGCTTGATAATGTAGGTGAAACATATTTTTTTGGGGCTTTTATTTTTATTTGAGTATCTCTTTTTAATTATAAGGTAAAATTGAATTATGAAGTGAAGTATTTCCATTTAGATGGTACAATTGTTCGGTAAATCTCCATTGCTTTATACATTGGACATACCCAATTCTATGTGCAATGCAAGTAAGATTTGTGCTACTATGATCTATGGTTATGTAAATTGTATAGTTTTATGACAAAGTAAGTTTCACAATAATGGAGGTGGAGAAAAACTATAATGAGATACAAAGATGTATGTTTTTTTAGTGTGCATCTCTAATTTGTTATTAATTTTTTATTAAATGACTTCAAGTCATGGGATGGATTTCTTAATTTATGTGGTAAAGATGTAGTAGAAAACTCATGCTTGGATAACCTTCAAATAGGAAGAAATGATTCCTATATGTTCCACGCTAGATTGTCCTCTTGGGATTGTAGTTTCAAATTTCTCATTTATTGCTTGGGTTACATGTTCCATTCTTATCAAGTTCTTTCATGTTGCTCTTTCATATTAACTGATTTATATGTGGGCATATACTTAATCTTGATAGACTTATAAAGCACTGAGAGCGGGGGGGGGGATGAATCAGTGACAAAAAAAACAATATAACTTCAAACATAGACTAGTAAAGACACTAGTTTGCTTAAAACTATGCATGCAATCCAAAACGATATTAAAGCATCCACAACAAGTAAAACATCCACCATAACACAAGTGTTTATACGTGGAAAACCCAACTAGGAAAAACCACGGTGAGATGGGACTCACAAGTTAAGTATCTGCAGTAATAGGTACCTAACCGATTAAGGTCTACAAAGTGCTTTCCTAGGAGTGAATCTTGTTAAAGATCCCAAAGCCCTATTATGAGCTATACCCTGTTAAAGGTGGTACCCTGTTAGGAGTAACCTCGGTAGAGGATTTCAAACCCAAACTAATGGATCACCTGGTTAGAGGATTTGTACAATGAAGCTTGTTAGAGCTTACCCGGTTAGGGGATTTAACAGTTGTAGTGATTAGAAAATGATAGGTGGAATGATCTAGAAATAGCACACCTTGCTTGTATAGATCCTCTTCTGCTCACTTAATACTGCATCACCGACATACTCTACAATGCCTTCAGTAAATTTCATCAACTTATCACTTGTATCTCGCATCATAAAAATAGTTCATCACAATGTCATTATATAGACCTTAGATTTCATGTCGGCTCAGGAACCTCATCACAATTTCCTAGGTGCAATGTATTTGGACAATCTTTCATAAAACATCACATATTGTTGCCAAATCTATCGGTTAGGGATAACTCATCACGACCGGTGATAAGTCATCACACAATAAGTAAAACCGGTTAGAACACCGATACTAGTTAAGAGTTAACCTCTTCCAACTCATAGACTGATTATTTTCTATTCACTTCCTTGTTGATCTCTGTGGTATCTCCAAACTGGTGCAAATAGAATTGAGCATGACTAATTGTCATTCCTGCATATACTGGTTGTCTACATATACCGGTTAGACACCTTCAAACTGATTGGACTCGTCTATACATATAATACCAGTTTGTATTACTAAGACTTAGGAGTAGTAGTGGTTAGTCTTAACTAAGATGAATGTGAACACATGTGTGTGTATACATGTGCCATCAATGACAACACATGAAGTCATCCATTACAAAAATCATCATCAAGCCAATAAATCTCTTCACCAAATTTGTGTTCCTTTTTGTCACCAGTTTCTTACTTTCACTTTTCTTTATTTTAGAAGCAACCTCCTTGGATTTTATTGAGTAAAAAAATATGTTGTTCTCAAACAAGTTGTTTACAACATGTGAATAAAGCTAAAAAACAATTACCGCTATAACTCAAAGAATTTATAGAATGTATTGTGCCCAAATAAGTCATTTTCATCATAATGATAGCTAATGTTTTTTTATTTCTTCCTCGAACTCTTCTACCCTACTAAAGGAACTTGTGACTCCTATCATAGAATAAAAATTGAGATGAAGATATACTTATGTCCTTAGATTCAATTATGCTATGTGTCACCTAATAAGCATTTTTCTCTCTATTAGGAAAATAACCACTCAAGATATGAATGAAGTGAAAATACCAAATTAATAAACTAAAATTGACATAACCATTGCAAACCCATTATAATATTCGTGTAAAATACAAAATTGTTAATTGAAACAAATAATATATAGTATATGATATTTAATATAATATATTATATGATTTTTTGTATTATTTAAAAAAATAAAAATAAAATAATCATTGGAATTTCGACGCCCCCTATATTTGCACCAGCTATACCGTCGGACATACATCATCCTTGTCGGTACATAGTTCTTGGTTTCCGTTGGACGACATCGACATTCCAATGAAAATCAACGAAACATCCGACAAGGATGTTGTATGCCCAATGAAATTATCTTGGCGGACTGGCATTAGAATTCCATCGTTCATCCTGAAAATATCTGAAGAGGATGCTATATGCCCAGCGTCATTCTCTCAGTAGATGAGCGGTCAGGGTAGCACATGTTGATGAAATCCATCAACATGACTTACACTAGCGGCAAAGGGAACATTTGGTCTTACCAATAGCTGATGAGGCTATCGGTAAGACATACACTGATGGGGACCTGAGCATGTGCTACCCCATTAACACCTGGGACATCAGATATTCATCAGTGTATGTCTTGCCAATAGCCAATGAGGCTATCGGTAAGACATACACCAATGGAGACCTGATGTGTCATCAGAGTAGCACATGCTGATGAAATCCACCGGCAGGACTTACACTAGTGGCGAAGGGAACATTTGGTCTTGTCGATAGCCGATGAGGCTATCGGTAAGACATACACCGATGGAAAATTGATGGGTACCATCAGAATTCCGACGTTGGCGAGCACCTTGAGAATATCCAACAACACGTTTTTGATGGTTTCATTTGTCAAGAGTCCGACAAAAAATAGTCAGAATTCTGACATGCGGCTATTGGAATTGAGCCCCAAATGTACTAGTTCTCTCTTCTGAGGGATCTATCAGTTTGCTTAACAAATGTTGAGCATATAGCTCCAATATTTTCTCATCTACCGCCTACCCCATGGACATGATCCATAGAGTCCTGAGTTCAACATCCTCCATCAAACATTGGTATGTATCCACCATGAAGCAAATGGTGTCTGGATACTTTTGAACTATTGAGCTGGGGATTCTTTCCCTTTCATGCATTTCAACCTGAAAATTCTTGAAATAACCGCATAGAACAACTTTACGAGCCTTAGTATCACCAACATTGTATAGTAATTCTTTTATCTAAACTCCCATAGGTTTTTCATAAGCTCGTTAGACTTGACCAACTCCCAGAACTTCAATCATGAAGTAGAAAAACAAGCACAAGATCAAGGTTCATTATTTGAATGGATGTTTCTTGTCTTGCTTGATTTTGGCCAAGTTCCTCATTAGTTCACTCCAGAGTATTTCACATAGGTCATACTTTTTGTTCTCCTAGATAATCTCATAAGTTGTATATATTAATGTTTCAAATACAAAGTTCTCTCTGCTAGAATAGTAAATCTTATACCCAATCACCATTGAAGCCAAATTTGACATCATATTTAAAAATATCATTGATTGTCATGGATGTTTTCTCTAATTTTGATCTGGTTGCATTTGTGACAATTTGGTTCTTCACCAACTTCAATGAGGGCAACTCACTAGTTGAGCACACATTAGTTATGACCCTAATGGAATTATTAGTGATCTTGAAAGGTTTGTTTAGCCACATGAACACATTGTGCATTCTGCTAAGAACATACCAAACCCATTCTTGTGATAATATGATGCAGCTATAAAGATTCAATCAACTACTGAGAGGGGGGGGGGTGTAAATCAGTAGATAGAAAATTAACTGGACTTTCACCAAACTTATTTCCAACTCAAAAACAACTCACAAAGTTTACCGGTTTAGACACTTTAACAAATCTGCAACAGCACTACTAAATCTTACAGGTTGACCAAATACTTCAGTGATACAATGCAATAGATTTGAAACTTAAATATCCTTTGACGAGAACCTTAAACCACTTCACTAATATCAATAATAACATATTTTAGATCATTTCCAATCATTTAAATATATCTATGCAAATTTACTAGTCATTCATATCACCATACCAAAAACACATCCACAAAATCATTCACCACTTGAAACAATGATTTTTCACGTGGAAACCCAAATGGGAAAAACCACGGTGGGGATGAATACCCACAAGTATTTTGAGCTCTTATGAAGTTTGCCCTATTAGGAACCAAGCCCAGTTAGAAGCTTATAAAATAATGTCATGTTAGGAACAAATCTAGTTAAGGACCACCCGGTTAAGGGATTGAGTACAAATACCCTGTTAAAGGTAACCTCAATGGAGGATTTCAAATCCAAGCTAATGGATCATCTAGTTAGAGGATTTCAATAACAAGCCTGTTGAAGCTTACCCGATTAACGGATTTTACTGCTGTAATGGTTAAAGAACAACAGGTTCTTTGATTGATTTGGATATAGCACTTCCTTGCTGAATCATATCCTTTATTGCTCCTATTTGCCTTCACATCATTCTATAGACACACCTCCTAGTTCAGTAACAATCACTTTCACACTTAATCAAATTTACCAACCACTGCTTCAATCAATCCATTGACCTTAAAAATAAATACATTAGGTTAGTAACACAACACAAACCCTAAAATTCTCATAGAGATTACAAACATATTGGTTCGATCTTGACCGTTAGATTACATGCAATCAAATTTACATTCTTCTAGGCATCTACAACTACTCCTAGATTATCAAACTTTGAATCTTGTAATACATCATGTGTTTTTCACCTCATACTACATTTGATCATTCCCAAGATAAATGGTTATCTTTACGCACCAAAACCTTTTAAAAAATAATCATGTGCAACATGCTTACATGGCATCTTCATCACCGATCATCATTCAGTCATAAATCATCACAATTGATCTCCAAGCTTCATCGGTTAGGGTTTTGCTTCTCAACTAGTTAGGGTTACCGATTAGGATTATAGGTTGATCTTCACTGCAGCATTGCTGATTGCTATACTGCTTCATTACCAGTTGCTTTACTACTTCATTACCCATAGCTATGCTGCTTCATTACCAGTTGCTATTGACAACAATGACAACATTATACTTATTCAATGCAATCTTCATGCAATGCCAACATCTTGTTCATCGAACATCAGAAATTTGGTGAACTACACAAAACCCTTTTCCTTCAACACTTGGAATCTTAGTTTTAGCCTGAAATTCCGATCAACCAACTGCTTATTATAGAGATTCAACAGATGAGAGATTACCAATTCCTTGATGTTGCATTGAGTGTAAAACCTAATATCCTCAATATGCAAAACACTATATGGTACTGATGAAAATACACTCTTTAGATCATCTTCCAGGGAAATAAATGGGTGTTTCTTAAAATCTGGCTGAAGTCTCTTAGTAATTTCTACAATAAGAGGTGTCGCCATACCAGAAGCAACCATTTCAGAAATTTCAAACTTTGAAAAGTTCACCAATAAATACCTTAGCCATCAGATTAGGTTTTCGCTCGATAAATTTCTTTATGCCTTGATCCCTGTAAATTCTACTTGCTGAGAACTTTCCTCTTCTTCTCTCGAATGCAAAGTGAGAAATGAAAGAGTTAAGTTGTCTTTTAATCATCCACATACCTAACTTTTTGGAGTAATAAATGCACTTTTCCTTAATTCTTCCAGATACCCTACATGCATAGAAAGTCTGTTAAGAAATCATTTGTGGATCTTGAAATTTTCTCACACTCTTCCGAAAATCCTTCCAAAAGATTTGCAATATCAAAATACAGCTACTAACAATCTATTGATCTTTTGGCACTAACTTTTGGTAGGAGAGGAAAAGATTTGCATGAAAACTCCCCTTATGCCAAATTCCTCAATCTAATTCTTGAAGGAATTTGCAGTACTGGAATTAGGTGCAGACACGTTTCCAGCATCTGAATCACTCTTCTCAACCCATGTCTTCTTCATCTGATCTCTGATCTCTTCCACAATCATCTTTCCTTTTCCCTTATTATCTTTCTAAATATCCTTGCTATTGGCTGTCGGGCCCTTCCTATTTACATTGTTTCTTCTGTTGTATCTTACAATGTGACTGGATTTGTTGCAATTGTAGCATACCATATTTCCTTATCTAGACCTGGAATTTCCTTGATTTCCTCTTGATCTGCACTAGTTAGCAACATTTCCAAACCTACCACATGCATAACATCTAACATTCCTTCCATTTGGAAAGTTATTCATCATACTTTTGCATTCCTTTGACTTATGTCCATACCTATTGCAATTAAAACATTGACTAGAGAAAGATGGACCATTCTGATTTATTCTATTTCTGCATTGACTAGCCTTATGACCCAATTTATTGCAAACAAAACAATTACCATTGAACTTATGTGCATTAGGTTACCTTACCAGAGACTTTTTAGATTTGTTATTTTGATGTTGAGACTTAGGATTGCCTTGACCAAATCTGAAGCTTTCACCTTTCTCAAATCCAAGTTCTCACTTGTCATCTTCACTCTTCTGACTTTGCAATAGCACATCAAGCATAGCTGAGCTAATCTTGAACTTCTTCTTGTACTCATTTGCAGTAGAAAGTTCATCCCTAAGAGTGGTAATCTTCCTTTCAAGCTCTTTCTCATTGTTCTTAGATTATAATAGTTCAAGCTTCAACTGATCATTCTCACAGTTAAGTCTACAACATTCATTAGATCTATCTTTCAAGGATTGATTAAGACTCTCTTCATTCTTTTTTCTTCCTTCAATCTCCTTCATCAATCTCATCAATATAGATTCCATCTCATTCTTCTGGAGTGCATTATCTCTAAAAAGTTTCTCACATTCTCCTATCTTTTCTTTCAAGGCTTCGTCAATAATTTTTTGGCTTTCTTTCTCCTTTAGCTTTTCAACAAGTTCCTTTCTCTTCTCCCTAGACTTGTTTAGTTGATCTTTCAATGACTAGATGAAGTTATTGGCATCCTTAATATTCACTTTCCTTTGCTAGACCTTCACTTGGGATTGATCTATTGGGATCTGAGAACACTGAGAGGGGGGGTGAATCAGTGTTCTGCCGAAATAAAAAGTTTTTAACTTTCTAAACCATGCATGTATGTACTGGTAAACAAATAAGCATATAACAAGAAGAAAATAAACCATCCACATAAATGAAAACCATAACACATAGAATTTATACGTGGAAAACCTCAATGAGGAAAAACCACAGTGGGATTTGTGACCCACAATATCAGTTCACTGGCCATATGAAAAGATATTACATAAAATAGGGGCTTGCACTTGCAGGAAGGCACACTGCCTAGAGCATACTGCTCATCACTAAAGAGCCTCACTGACTACAAGCTTTCTGCCAAAGTAAATTATTGAAAATGAACTCAAGAGTGCATCTTCTATGCCAGATGGAGTTCTAATTCTGGTTCTGCTCTGTACCAGTTCACAAACTTGAACTATTACTGATATTACTTCTCTTCCAAGAATGCTTTCCAAGCTATATATAGATCATTGCATGATATAATGTTTGGATACAAAAATTTACTGCATACATATATTTTGCATCTCATAGTTCTTCTATACCTATATATGTCTATCATCCATTCCATCACAATACCATCATATTAAATTGACCTAGTAGACTGACTTATAAACCTATTACACATGATATGCCTTATGTCGGCTTACAATGAATTTACAAAAGATATTCAATGTCGGCCTCGACAATAATTACAAAATGATTTACTAAATAAATCTTCCTTGATGTCGGCTTCCTTGAAGTATTGATGTTGGTGTCGATGTAGGCCTGAATGCTTCCAGTGCCAGTATCTATCGGTATACGCCTCCTAGTGCCGGTTTGTGACTTCCATTAGATCTTATTGCCATCAATGACAACAAAATGAATCCAATGAGTGTCAATTGCCAACAATCTCCCCCTTTGGCATTGATGGCAACACTCATGTGAAAAATAGATTCCCTGCCGATGTGCTCTCCCTGAGCAATACACTCCATATACTCCATCTGATAATATTTTCTTTGATATTTTTCACATATGTACATACTCCTCCTTTGACATGAATACCAAAGATCCGTGAAAGAATTAAAGAATGAAAGAATACTGTTAGTGTCACTCGAGCTTAGTCATCTTCAAGATTTTTGGGTATGCCTTTTGTAGCAACTGAAGATATGTGTCCCAGCCTGATTTGAAAGTATCAAATACCGATGCAAGTCCACTGAGTAAGTGGGCAAATGATTCCTTCTCCTTGGTATCTACCGGTGTGGGTTTTGCTAGCATATCCATGCATTCTTTCTTATGAACACCCAATGAATCAAATCTAGGGCTTACCAATCCTCTTAAATTTCTTTCTCTCCTTATTATTTTATCTTTCTCCTTCTCAAAAGAAAAAACTTGGTTCTCCAAGGACAAAATTTGTCCATCAACAAATGTAGTTAGTGCAGTCGGTCCATCAAAAGAGTTAGCAATATTAGCCATTTTGTCATATAACTCTTTTAATCTGCCATCTACATTAGCTGTAAGATTTCCTAAATTACAACATACTTTGTAGATATTAGTACATTGTTTTAAACAAATTTCAATGGGAATAAGCTTGTTTTCCATTTTCTTCCTCCCAGTTCCTATGAGTTGATCAAAAGCTGCTCTCTTTGCTGCAGAGAAACTGTCCAAAGCCTGTCAATCTGTAATCTATCTCAAGGATTTAAAATTATTTGATATGTGCTCTATTAAAGTCTTGAGCTTACCGAAAGAGCTTGCTCCATCCTTAATGTGACAATTAAACATTATTCTATGTAGTACAGAGACCGATCGATCAATTAACCTTAGCAATTTTGGGGTGGCCATCATCATTAATTTTGTTGGACTTAACTCAGAGACTGATTTCTTCTCGACCTGAGAAGTGTCAATTTCCAAAATTCTTGCCGGGGAGTCAATTTTACCCACCGGTATGGACTCAGGTTGATTTTACCTTGTCCATCTCAACCTCTTTTGCACCGGTGGCTTCGCCACTTGGTACAGTATTGGTTACTGCAAGTGGAGTATCATCCATAGTGTTTCTAGTGTTTTGTATATTTCCTTGCTCAAACATTGTATGTGCCAGTATAGACTATACATTCTCTTTATCTTTCGATTGTGGTTGTGCCAAAACTGGAGTTGAACTGCCAAAAATACCCTTTCCTTTTGATTTGTTAGGAATGGTGGGGGATGTTGCCTTTGCAAATTCTTCTTGTGATGTGAGAAATTCTAGGTTTCTTGAAAGAATTTTGTCCATCCCTTACTTGTCTCATTTATCACCTCATTTACTCTTCCCATTATAAGGCTTATCGGTCAGTTTTTTCTACTGAAAATTGTCCTATTAGCAGTATCAATACATCTTTTCATCTCTTCATTATTTATAGTACCACATTGTTCCAAAAGTGCAACTTCCTTGATTTCCCTATCCCTCTTTATAGCATCAAGTCTTCTAGCCTCAGGTTTATTGTATGGGGATAAAGGTATCTCCTTCAAAATTTCAACTAAGGCTTTCTTATAGATGTCTATATATAGTAAAATAGCCTCTTCTAACTCATTTTGCTCATTTTCTTCAAAATCTTCATAATACTTTGATATATTCTTTAATATTCCATCTTTTGTAACTTCATCAATAATTACAGCATAGGTCATTGTTGTCTTACCAGTTTCAGTATCATCACCCTTCTGCTTTTTGCTTGTGGTTGTCGGTGTGACTGGTGTCCTCTTCTGCATAGGCTTCCTTACCGGTGGCAGAGGTGTAGTAGGTTGAGCTGCCTTTCTGACAAGTCTCCTCCTAGGTTCTATCTTTTGTTGCTCTATCGGTGGTTTTACCACATTCTTCCTTTGTACCCTTCTGAAAGCCAGAGGCTCATTATCCTCAGGATCAAAGTCAGAAGTGATAGGGGAAATGTGTACTTGTGGTTTCTTCACTTCTTCAGTAGAAACCTATGCCAATTTGACTGCCTGCTTAGATTTGGAGCCCAGTTGAGTGTCTATCTTATGCAGCACATCTTGTACATATGTAGACATCTTTTCTATTTTCTTTTCTCTTCTCTTCTTGTTAAAGCTAGTTTTCACTTCAAGAGCCTTCTCTCTTGCTGTACTAAAGTGTTCTGTCTTATCATCTAATGGGGCATCTAACAATATCTTTGCATACAACTCAAAAATACTATCATCTACCTCATAACCAAGCTCAGTAATCTATATTTTCTTGGGTTCAACTACTTCCATGAGAGTTTCATCAGTTTTCACCATGAAACATATGTCAGTGGAATACTTCTCCACAATACTCTTTGAAATTCTCTCCCTTTTCCTCATGTTTTCTTGAAAAGTCTTAAAATACCCCCAAAGTTTCTCATCTCTGTCGGTACCAAGACCGGTGATAGCTAACTTGATCTGCATACCTACCAGTATGTCATGAGCCCATTACTTCTTTCCTAAACTAGGTAGCTCATTCAGGAAGTAAAGTATTAAACAAACAATCAGGTTTTCATATCTGAAAGTTCCTTTCTTGGTTCCTTTGATCTTAGTAAGGTTTAGCATCAATTCACTCCTCATCCATTCACATAAGTCATACTTCACATTATTCCTTATCATCTGATATGCGGCATGAATGCATGAACTTGCAACAAAATTCAATCGGTTGGATTGAGTTACCTTGTATCCTATAATCATGCTTGCAAAATTTATGTTCGTGTCAGTTATAGTGCTTATCCTTATTGATCTGCTATCGGATGTAGCACCAGTGAGTTTTATGACCTCTATGCTGGAAAATTTCTTGCCAGGTTCTTGTCCGACCCTGGGTAACTCGGCAAAAGCTTGAATATATTCCTTTGTGATCATGTAGGGTCTATCTAACCAAATGAATTCAATGTGAACCCTGCTTAGAACGTATCTAATCACCTCATCCTTGAATTCTGGTATATACAGAATACCAGTTAATCCTACATCCTCAATTGCCTTGAATTCTAGTTTGATCATTCCGATGTCTCCCAGTATCACTGATTGATACATGCTTTTGATGTCTTCAGTGCCCAAATTCTCAAGAGTGCAGTGAATGTATGCCCTCACATCTTCAACATACATTACTCAGTTAGGAACCCTAGAAAATGCTCCCGCAGAGTCTTCCTTCTTGGCAATTTCGGGAACCTCCTTAAAGACTGGCCTTAACCTATTCTTGACTTTGACAACACTAGGATTTGCAATAAAAGTAAGTGCTAAAGATCCAGAGGCCATGTCGAAAAATACCTGAGAGTGAATGCCAGTGAAATATTTGAGTGCTTTAGATAATTTCTCAAAATCCTCTCTCAATGATTTGCTCATTCTTTACTTCGCTCTGAATGCTTGAATGCTCGATGAGTGAAAATGAATTCTCTTACCCTCTTTTATCAGTGAGTTAAAAACCTAATTTTCTATAATTAATGCTTCACCAACAACCCTGCAGATGTTGGTTTCATAGTTATGTGTCGGGGTAACCTTCATCGATGATGAACACATTTATCCAGATCTCTTTCTAGATCTCCCTAGATCTCTTCTGGGGTAATATGCAAAATTTAGCAATGACTTTGCTAACCCCTAAGCCTTATGCCTCAGTTACCAATGGAATTTCCTGTCGGTGGAGGAATACTTTTTTCTACTGGTGGATTTGCCGGTATAGATCCATCTCCACTTTGTTCCTCAGATTTTCTAACCCATCTCTTGGTGTGATATTTTTGTATGTCATCTACCTTTTTCTTTCCTTTCTCATTATCTTTATCATTATTATCTAGTTGAGTCTTTCTTATGCAATACTTAGCAATATGACCTATTTTGTTGCATGCATAGCATGTAACATTGTTCTTCTGAATTTCTTTGACATATCCGATATTATTATTTCTTGACCTACAATGATTAGAAAAAATTCCAAACTTTCCACATGCATGACATTTAACATTCATTCTACAATCTTCTGATCTATGACCATATTTCTTGCAGTTTGTGCATTGACCAGGAACATAATTGTAGTTTTGATTTGCCTTATTTCTACATTGTTTAGCCATATGCTCAAATTTATTGCAAACAAAACATCTACCATTGAATTTATAAGCATTAGAATGCCTTACCGGTTTCCTTTGTTTTGATGAGTTCTACATACCAGTTGTCTGATCTTCATTAGCATTACCAGCGCCTTCACCTTGTACAAATCCAAGTCCTCTAGAATCATCAATCTATCTTTGTCTTTTCAATAAGTCATCCAACTGTGTAGCATTGATCCTAAAATTTTCTTTATACTCACTTGCAGTAGTCAAATCATCTCTCAAAGTAGTTACTTGTCTTTCAAGTTTTTGTTCATTGTTCCAAGAGTGTGCCAAAACAGTTCTCAACAGATTATTCTCATGAGTCAATATTCCACATTCATCAAACTTTTTCTTCAGAGATAAAACCAGTTATCTTCCTTCTTTCTATCCTCAATAAATTTTGATAACCTCATAGTCAGATCTTGCATTTCATTCTTCACGAGCATGTTTGCTTGACTTAGTTTCTGACATTGTTCCTTAAGAGCATTCTTCTCCTCATCATCGGGTTATTGCAAAAGTTCTTTTCTCTTGGCTTGAGTAAATGATAACCTTTCTTGTAGGATAAGAATGAATTCATTTACAAAATTCAATTCTTCTTGCAATTTCAAGTTCTTCATCCTTTCAGCATCATAATCCTCAAGAGCCATCTCAAGTTGCTTCTCCATAGCCATTTTCAAAGATTTCGGTTTCAGGATCTTCCTCAAGCTGTTAAGATTCTTCCGAGGTACTTGGCTTCGATACCAATTGTTGGGATCTGAGAACACTAAGAGGGGGGGTTAATCAATGTTCTTCTAGAATGAATAGTTTTTAACTTTCTAAACCATGCATGTATGTACTGATAAACAAATAAGCATATAACAAGAAGCAAATAAACCATCCACATAAATGAACACCATAACACACAAAATTTATACATGGAAAACCTCAATGAGGAAAAACCACAATGGGATTTGTGACCCACAATATCAGTTCACTAGCCATATGAAAAGATATTACATAAAACAGGGGCTCGGACTTGTAGGAAGGCACACTGCCTAGAGCATACTACTCATCACTAAAGAGAGTCACTGACTACAAGCTTTCTGCCAAAGTAAATTACTGAAAATGAACTCAAGAGTGCATCTACTATGCCAGATAGAGTTCTGATTCTAGTTTTGCTCTGTACTGGTTCACAAACTTGAACTATTACTAGTATTACTTCTCCTCCAAGAATGCTTTCCAATCTATCTATAGATCATTGCATGATATAATGTTCGCATACAAAAATTATCTCCATACATATATTTCACAACTCACGGTTCTGCTATACCTATATATGTCTATCATCTATTCCATCACAATACCATCATATTAAATTGACCTAGCAAACTGACTTATATACCTATTACACATGATATGCCTTATGTCGGCTTACAATGCATTTACAAAAGATATTCAATGTTGGCCTCGAAAATAATTACAAAATGATTTACTAAATAAATCTTCCTTGATGTCGGCTTCCTTGAAGTATTGATGTCGGTGTCGGTGCTAGTGTAGGCCTGGATGCTTCCAATGTCGGTATACACCTCCTGGTGTCATTTTGTGACTTCCATCAGATCTTGTTGCCATCAATGACAACAAAATGAATCCAATGAGTGTCAATTGCCAACATGATCAAGATCCTCAAGTGCCATAATAAGCTGATGTTGAAGACTACTGGAATCCATTGATTCATCTTGCCGAATCCTCCTCAAGTTGTTAGGCTTCTTCTGAGGAACTAGGCTCTGATACCAATTGTTTGAAACAAGAAACACTAAGAGGGGGCAGGGGGTGAATCAGTGTTCTGCAATTTTTAACTTTATCAACTTGTTCTTTCAACCATTTAATGCAAATGAATAAAATAAACATGTAGAATTACAAAGCAATCAACAACAACACCATAACACAAATATTTTATACGTGGAAATCCTGCTCAAGGAAAAAATCATGGTGGAGATGAGACCCACAATATAAATATACTTTGCAGAAGTATAAACATATTACATTAGGAATGCACATGCATTCATGCACACTGCCTAGAGCTCACTACTCAAAATAAGAAGGGCTACAACCATAGGAAGAATCACTGTCTTACAATATCTTTTACAAAGATAATTGGAATGTCTGAACTAAAAAACATCTAAAAATGTTAAAATACTATTCCGGTTAAGCACAAAACACTTAATCTCACACTTCTCTACTACACTGCTTTGTTCCACTATTCTGCAATATTTCAGATCACAAATCCTTTACTTGCACACATGAAACTATGCACAAACAATTTCCACACATCTACCGATATCCAAAATGATCATATCCATTGGTCTTATATATCCACAACATGAAATTAGGTCTTCTACATGTCGACTTCAAGAACATTATTCAAATAATGAAATGTGCACACATAGTCGGCTCAAACCAAACTCCACTACATATGCAGGAACAAAAAAATTGTCCACATGCTTCCCAAATGTTGGCTAAACATCCTCGATCAAAAAAAATATCACCAAAATTACTCCATCAATTTTGCACAATGATTAACTAATCGAGATGTCCATACCACACTGCTCAACCCAAAAACTTGTACACCAGATCTTCTAACTCATACGACAATCATCACTAGAGGCTAAGATTGTAGAATAAGGTAATCCAGGTATCTAACAATCTTTCTCTAGCTGCGCAACACAAAATATTCAACATAATTGAAATTCCAACCAAAAGACTACATTCTGCTAGATGCACTGTTCTAACTTCACTGGACTTAACCAGATCTTCATTCTGACTTTCGGTAGAGAAAAATCAATCACTGTGGATGAGATATTTGACTTCAGTTTCAATCAAGGACAACACTAGATGACCTCTGTAGTGTCTTTTTCCAACATAGACATCCTTAGGTTCTCAAATTTGTGCTTCATATTTGTCAATTTAGCTTGCTTTGACTTCTGACCATCTTCTTATACAAGTCTAATCTTGTCCCAAATTTCTTTAGTAGTCTTCAATACCACAACCCCGACAAACACTCCATCTCTTAATAAATTGATAATAGAAACCTTAGTCTTTGTATTATTCTCAAAATATTTTATTTCATCTAGAGTCTATGGAAGACCATTCTATGAAGTAGTATAACCAGTCTTGATATTTTCCCATATTCCCTTCGGTAGAGACTGCAAGTGAAATTCCATTGTCTCTTTCCAATGAGTAATTTGTACCTTCAAAATTTGATGCTTTGAAATTCAAATCCTACACCATTCAGATCTCCCTCAAGCCGTTAAGCTTCTCAATAAGGACTAGGCTCTAATACCAATAGTTGAACACACAACAAGACTGAGAGGGGGGTGGATCAATCTGGATCTCTAACATAAATTTATTTATGATCTATTAAACTTTAAACCACTGCTAATATTTTACTTTAATGAAATCATGAAAGAACAAAACACAATCGACTCATGAACATCAGATATACATGGAAAACCTAGAAAGAGAAAAACCATGATGAGAATCACACTCAATATATAGATGTCAATGATTACATAATTAGGTCATAGGATAGGGAGATCACTTCTTTAGACTTTCTAGCTAAGGTACACAACCTTAGAGCAAGATATAAAAGACTTGCACAATTGAAACTCACTGCTTCAGGGAAAGATACAAAGAGCTTCCAAGAGAGACACACTATCTTTTGGTAGGAATAGATGAACTAGAAATTAATAGGATCTCTTGATCATGAAATTGACCTTGAACCTCTATGTCAAGTGTTCAAATATCATCTCAAACACATCTGACCTCGCTCTTCTCAACTAAATTTCGCACACCTCTTCCATCAAATCTTTCTACATATCGTTCATATCCACATCACATCATTTCAAATGCATCCCACACTATTGTTGTTAGTGTAAATAATTATTCATCTTGGATATTATTACACTATACTTAAGTTTACTTAGGAAATGCATTTCATAGTAGTTTGGGTATGAGACACTTGGGTGTTTGTGCCACATTGGGATAGTGTGTGTGGGAGAATTTCCACCTTTTATGGTGTTGATCTTGTTGTTACACTCCACATTCATTGGGTGATCCACCTCATGTGGACTATTATATTATTTCTCCTACCTACCCACACCTATTTCCTACCTACCCTTGTTTCTTATTGAGCCACGTGTCATGTTTGTGTGCTCACATATCCATATAGCCTTGCCTATATAAGCAGGCTCATATTCATTGTAATATTTGTAACTATTGATCATTTTTCTATTGATGAGAATATAGTTTATTCTTGTCCTATATTGTGTCTCTATTTTGTACATTTCATTGAGCTCTTGATCTTGGCAAAATCTCACATGGTATCAGAGCCATTAGAGCGTCATTGATTCATCTTGAAGAGGCATTATTGCGACGTCAAGATGCAGATCTAAGGAGCAACATCTTTTGGAGGCGTCCTAGACTAGATCCAACCTTGTCATTGCGTCCAGGTGGTCGTTTCAATGAATTTTGGTTATAAAGTCGGCCTATTTTGGTGAGAAAATTTTTTTCACCAATTTTGCTACAATTGTACGAATTCCGAAAAAAAAAAAATTTATATTTCTGCAAAAATAATTAAATTTCCGCAGAAAAAAAAAAAAATCTTTTTCGTCAAAAAAAATTCAAAAAAAAAAAAAAGTTTTTAGGGGGTCCGCAGACCCCCTCCCCCCCGTGACCTGTCGTACTCTGATGGTCTGCAAGACCGTCCGACGCCGACACCCATGTAGTCCCCACCATCTGGCATCAAAGCCTGCACTGGTCTTCCCATCTCCTACCGACACTGGCCCAATCCACCAGTACTGGCGGCACCTCCCAGCACGACGGCTCCACCGGCTCCCGGCGCACCTCCGCTTGCCAGCCCCTTCGACAACCGACGACCACGCAGATCCTACCACCCGGCTACCACGTGGACACTGGTACAAGCCCACTATCCTCTGTCACATGGACACTGCAGCCACATCACCCACTGCCACATGGATTCTCCTTGCCAAATCACTGTGACTATACCACCACATCAGCTTTTTCGGCCAACCGGATCGTGCCACGTTAGCAGTCTGTATTGTACGGATGCCTAGTCAACAGGGAGGTGAAGTTTTCACGATGGTCATATGACCATCAAATTTAACCCTGCAGTTCGTTCACGTCATCATTTTTCAAAAATTTTGCAGGCCCCTCTCATTGAGCTTTTTGATTTTGCAGTTCAACTTCAAATGGCCATATCTTGCTCCTTTTTGCTTCTTTTTTGGTGCAATTTTTTTTGAAATGGGATAGAATTTTGTGTAATTTCACATGGTGGAATTATTTTCTGATTTTGAATGACATATTTTTCAGAATTATCAGTTTTTGGTGACTGTACATGTCCAATCCTCGTTTCTGCAACTTCCAGGACTCCATTTGGGCTCATACGAACTCCTTTTCAGGTGCCATTTTTTTTGAAAGTGCATTATTTTTTGTCTAATCTCAGAATATGCTATCAGTTTGCAAAAATTATGGGTAGAAATACTACTTTCATCATATGGTCTTATTTGGCCAATTTGGCATTTGTATTGCATAGATCTATCTTGCTAGTCATTTGCATTATAGTTCTCAGCCTATTGGGGCAGTTGTAAAACAAAATCATAAGTCCACCTTTCCATTTTTTGCAAGTGGCCTATTGTACACGCACTACATATAAAGTGCCAAAATCATCATTTTTGGGGGGGGTACTTTGATTGAGTGAATTTGGGGGTGTCTCTTGTGCTTTTGTTCTCTTGTGTTCCTTCCTTTTTGCTGCTATGGGTTCTTCTAAGTTTCCTCTATTAACTCCTCATAATTATGCTACTTGGAAAATTGATGTATGGAGTAAACTTATGGAAAAAGGACTAACTCATTACATTGATGGAACTATTGTTGCTTCCACTAATCCTAAGGTTGATCTAGTTGGTCACTTGGATTGACTCACTAAAAATATCATGGCAATTGGTACCTTAAGAAATTATGTATCAAAGGATCTCATTTTTCATATTGAAAAGTGTACTCTAATCAAGGATGCTTGGCAAAAGTTTCAAGACTTGTATGGTCAAGTTGATGAGATTAGGGGATATCAAATTGATAGTGATCTCATCATGTTAGATCCCAAGAACTTTGATACTATACAAGATTATGTCATTAAGGCCAATGAGTTGAGGGCACAACTCAAAGATTGTGGCATTGATAAGAAGGATACTCAATTGATCTTCAACTTGATGGGCAAGCTTCCACAAGAATATGCAACATTTGTTTCTAGTTTCCAAACCCATAGGATGACAATGGGTTCAAGCTACACAATGCCTACATTTGATGCTTTCACTGAAATATTGATGATGGAACAAACTAAGTTGATAAGCATGGGCATTCTTAAGGCTTATAAGTCTCAAGCATTAGTGGCAAATCAAGGGAACAAAGGAAATCAAGGAAAGGACAACTCAAACAAGAAGAAATGGCAATCAAAGCCTAAGGACAAAGCATCATCTTCTCCACAACAAGGAGATTCATCCTCTTCCAAGAGGGATAACTCACCAAAGAGGGAGAGATCTACTTGTTCCTATTGTAAAAAGTTTGGTCATGAGGAGCGTCGTTTCCATTCTAAGAAGATTGATGACCTCACACATATCCTCAAAAAGCAGAACATTGATTTGCCTAATGTCTACAAGAAGGATGATTCATCAACTTCCACTTCGTCACATTCAAAAGGAAAAGGGCAAGCATTCATGGCTTCTACAAGTGAGGAAGACTTTTGGGACAAGAAAAGGAAAAGATCTTTATGCTACTACCAGCCATGATTCAGAGAGATGGCTTCTAGATTCAGGGGCTTCTCATCATATGGCATCTTCGCAGTCTATGTTCTCTACATTTGAGCCTTGCACCGTGCCACATATTTTGATGGGAAATCATGCATACATGGATGTGATTGGGAAAGGATCTATTGACATTGGGGATAACTCCTTCAATGATGTGTTGTGTGTACCCCACTTGACAAACAATATCCTTTCTATCTATCAAATCACACATGGCGCAACTAAGAGAGTTGTGGAGTTCACACCCGAGTCATTTTTCATTAGAGACTTGGAGACTAGAGCTATCATTATGACTGGGGTGGTTGATCGTGCATCTTGGTTATACTCCTTTTCAAATTTTGTTGATGATGATTTCACATTTGATGATTCTACACATGATGATAACACTTCATGTGATGGTTCAGATTTTGAGGAGAACTTTGGGCACTTGAACATGGGGATTCTCACATGTGACCTCATTCTTGAGCCTTGTATTTCATCTCCTCATATTGATATCACATCACCTATTGCACCTGATGATGCAGATAGTGCGATAGTTTTTCCTTCATGTGATTCAGTGCAGTAGGATATTCATTGTCTTCCAGCTTCAGATTCATGGGATGATTACTTGACAGACATTGCAGGTTTGTTTGTGGAATCCTACATTGCAGATTTGGGAGACATCATTGATGATATTCATCTTCTCTTTGATGAAGATGATCGTTCTTCAATTGTTGCAAGGGAACACTCTGAACCTCTTGTTCATTCTCTACATGATCATTCTTTCGAGGTTGACATGATTGTGGATACTTATGTACAACAGTTGGAGGAGGTCTCTTTATCTTTTGAGGATACATGTGAGTCTTTTGATATTGTTCTACATTCATCTCCACTAGATCTTGGAGTACCTTTTTCAGCAGTGTGGTGCAGTTTACCACCTTTGGAGGGGGTATCTTTCAACGTCAACATGGGGACACTTGAGTAGTTTTCAGTGATTCCTTTCATCATGAGTTTTTTTTCATACATCTTCCCTTCATGATTGGGGAGACTTCATGGATACACCTTTGGTTTTGTTTCTTCCTAAGAGGAGGAATATTGTTCGACGTTCATGGAATAGTTTCTTCATACATCATCGAGCTTCTATCATTAGTGCAGATTCCACTTTGTGGGGGGGCTACCTAGCTTCTCTTCTTCTCTCATATGGGGGGGGACTTTTTCCTCACATGGGGTTTTGTCCTTCACATACTTCTATGAGAGTTCTTTGTATCTAGTTTTCATCTCTCTTTTGGGGGAGGGTTTTTTCCCATTGGGTTTTTCTCTCTTTCCCCACTTTGTGAGAGATTTCATTGCATTAGTTTTCATGCATTTGCATTTGTACATGGATACCTAACATTGCCTAGTAGTCAGGACCCATCTTGCATTGCTTAGTTGCATTGTAAACTTTAGTGCATTCCCCTAAGTTGAACTTAAGGGGGGGTGTTGGTGTAAATAATTATTCATCTTGGATATTATTACACTATACTTAAGTTTACTTAGGAAATGCATTTCATAGTAGTTTGGGTATGAGACACTTGGGTGTTTGTGCCACATTGGGATAGTGTGTGTAGAAGAATTTCCACCTTTTATGGTGTTGATCTTGTTGTTACACTCCACATTCAGTGGGTGATCCACCTCATGTGGACTATTATATTATTTCTCCTACCTACCCACACCTATTTCCTACCTACCCTTGTTTCTTATTGAGCCACATTTCATGTTTGTATGCTCACATATCTATATAGCCTTGCTTATATAAGCAGGCTCATATTCATTGTAATATTTGTAACTATTGATCATTTTTCTATTGATGAGAATACAGTTTATTCTTGTCCTATATTGTGTCTCTATTATGTACATTTCATTGAGCTCTTGATCTTGGCAAAATCTCACAATTGTACCCCTCAACACATATTTTATCACCCTTATATACAAAGGTATTCATTAAAACTCTCAAGTAGGTTGGCCCAAAATAGAGCATATAAAATTACTTAAACTAGGCCATCTAGACCAATAATATCCAATGCGTTCCACTCCAAGAGAAAGAGGGGACCCAAAAATAGCACCAGACATATTTCTTTGTTAATTTGAATGAGTTGCATGCCCTAACACATATTCCAAAGATGATTTAAAATGAAACATGTAGATAAACAATATAAATTCAACATTTAGTCATCCCAAAAGCATCTTCCAATGCAAATTACCTAACACAAATCTCCACACACCATGGTGAGGCTGAAAGAAATATTCCAACTCAAAATACAATGCATATCAGGACCAAAAGAGCATGATGCAAACAAGATAATCCATTCGGGCACACTGAGACCCAACACAACTGACCATACCAAGCACATACCAGCATAACTCATATGTGGAAGAAGAACAACACCAAATATTTGAATTGGAACATCGCATGAACCAAATAAGCATGTCCTCCAAAATACAACACTTGAATTCACATATCTAGAGGCCACCAAGAAAATTTGGGACTAGTTTGATAGATACTCTCATTGTCAAAGAACGAGAACCACTAATCTCATCATCTAACTCTTTCCTAGATATTGAAACTTTTGCTACATTGATCTTCTAAAAACTCCTGATGTAAGCACAACATCTTCACCAGGAAGGGTGAACTCACAATAATGGTTCCCACTTTTTTGCCAACTTTGACACTGAGATGAACATTTTTAAAATAATCTTCACTTTCCAACACCTATAGCTTTTGAACCATCAAGATTTTGAAGATGACTAAATTAGTGATTTGTAACATCTTGTTTGCAGATTTTAAATATATTTTTTTCAAACTTTTTTGAAGAAAATTGTTTTTATTTTTCCATCTCCCTCAAAAAGTAGTTTTTTACAACAAACAACAATTTTTAATAGTGATATGCCTCTCAAAATGGATAATTTTTTTTTTATAAATGATTAAAAATCAATTCTTTCGAATTTTGGTTTGTAACATCAATATCTAGGGCATGGAGTTGGTTTGATAGTAATATGTTGAATATTTTTTATTTTATTAAGTTTTGAAGTTTGACTAATTATAATTTTGACATAGGTGTATGTTTGAACACATAACATGTTCTATATATATCGAAATTCATTTTTTTTGTTAGAAAGAAGACATCAATATGTAGGGCATAGATTTTTTTCATAATTTTTTTGAATTAGTTTATTGTTTTTCCCAGTGTTGAACATAGAAGTTCATGTTCATTAAAAAAACAATATTTCGTAAAATTTAAAAAATAAGATCATAATAAACTCACAATGTAATAAAATTATAGTCATTGGAAAGCTTGCTTTGAGGACTACCATAGTACATTTTGGGTTGTCAAGATCATTCCATTTGAGCCTTCAAATAGAGGTTTGAAGGCCAAAACTTTGCATAAATTTGTAGAAAGTTTTAGGGAAGTGTAAAAAAGGGGGTTTGAATGAACCCTCCTAAATATCTTCAAACAAAGGGGGTTCGAATGAACCCCCCTAATATAATTAAAAATGGACAAAAATAACCGTTAAAGGGGGTTCACTCAAAAGAGGGGGTTCGAGTGAAGTGGGGGGCTCGAGTGAACCCCAAAGGGTAGTTTGTTTGAATACCCCTAGTTTGAGCAAACACCTTCTGAATTTTTTTTCCCACCATCGCGTTTTTCCTTCGTGGGTGAAATTGGGAACCATTATTGTGAACTCACCCATAAATGTGACATCATCTAAACACTCAATACATTTAAAATTCTCTACAACTTTATATAATTTATTATAATATCAATGATATCACAACCTCAACTAAGATGTTAATCAAACTCAACAGTAACACCCAATATCACATATTAATATCATGCATCTTGTTGGCATTTTCATGAAGATTGCATTAATGATATGTTATGTTGTCATTGATGTCAATTGAATAGGTAATTATATTGTTGATATTGTTGTAATATTGTTACTATAACCAGTAGGAAGAATTTGTGAGGAGAACCTGTAACTGGTGTAATGGTGTAAACCTTATCTATTGTTGCAACCGGTAAACCCTACCAATTGTTTTTGTTAAACCCTAACCAATTAAGGTTGTTTTGGTTATGTTGGTTTATGATCTGATGTTGAGCGGTAATGACACGTATGGTCATTGTATGAAGACAAGTTCAAATGTTTTGGCACGTTGTTTGTCTAGGAATCAACAAATGTATTACATCTAATGCAAAGCATGTGATGAGTTACTGAACTTGATGAAGCGGTAATAAAGGAGTGGTTGAGTTTTTCTTGACTTATGTGTAGAGATTGTTATGTAATCCAACGGTCATACTTGAACCGACTTATTTGTAATCTCTATGAGATAATTAGGTTTTTGTTGTGTTACTGACATGATTGATTTGTTTATAAGGTCGATGAAGTTGTCTAGTTGAAGGTGTTGGCAGAGATCAGTTAAGTGTGTGGTTGTCGAACTAGATGATGAGTCTGCAATTTGAGTAAAGGAAAATAGGAGCATAAAAGGATCTGATCAAGCAAATGTAGTGCTATTCAAATAGATCAACAAACTCTTGTTGTTTTCTAACAATTATAGTAAAATTGAAATCCCCTAACTGGGTAAGCTCTAACAAGCTTGGTTACTTATTAAATCCTCTAACAAGGTAGTCCATTAGCTTGGATTTTCAAATCCTCTATTGAGGTTACTCCTTACAGGGTATTTCTTCTAACAAGGCATTTGTAGTCAATCCCTTAACTAGGTGACTCCTAACAGGATCAGTTCTTAACAAAACTTTTGTAAAGCTTTAACAGGCCTGACTCCTAATAGGGTGAACTTCAGAAGAGTTTAGATATTATCTTGTGAGTCTCATCTCATCGTGGTTTTTACCTATTTGGGTTTCCACATCAAAAATACTTGTGTCATGTGGTTAATATATTTTTGGTTATGACCTTATGGTTGATTTGATTAACTACTTAACTATTTCTGATAAGGCATGATAACCGGAAGCATTGAGAAATGAAGTATGTTGACATATGATAAAGAATTTGGTTTTTTACAAGTTTAATCATGTTTCCTGTTAAGTTGTTGTAACAATCAACCAGTTTTCTTATGAGTTTTCATCTTGACAGTGGTATTTTATTGATAAGTTTACTTTGTGTGATTGAGATTGAGATTGGGAAAGTTTGTATCAATTTTTCTATTTACTGATTCACCCCCCCCCCTCTTAGTAATCTACCGGATACTTATTCTTTCATCATACCATCACATCTCTAATCATCTTCCACAACAAACTTCAACTAAGGCACCAATCAAATTCAACAAAAACAACAATATCTAACACCCTTAATTAATAGTACAAAATAAATATACATTCATATACTTACATGAGAACATCTAAACAACTCACCTAACACCAACTATCACCAACTAACACCAAAAGTAGTTTGTACAACACAAGACTATATCTAGACCAAACCATATTTGGACCAACAAGTTTGACACCAATGACAACATACAAGACTATATCTTGATTATACCACATCCAAACCAACAATTTTAACACCAATGTCAAAATATCTCAAATTTACAACACAAAGAATACTAAGTGAGGTGCATGAAGGAATCTGTGGGGCACAGTCTAGTTTTCATACTCTTGCAAAGAAACTCCTCTAAATGGGTTATTATTTTCCTTCAATGGAACATAACACCTATCACTTTGTGAAGAAGTATTTACCATGTGGACATAATGATGATTTGATACATGCACCATCTCAAGCATTGCAACCGATTACCAAACCTTGGCTCTTCTCTTAGTGGGGGATTGATCTCATTGGAAAAATCCATCCCACTTCATCCAAAGGGACATAAATTCATAATCACCATGATTGAATATTTTACAAAATGGGTTGAAGCCACACCCTTTACCTATACCATTGGCAACAAAATTACAAAATTTATCCTTAATCATCTCACATGTCGCTATGACATCACCTTGGCTATCATAACCAATAATGGTAAACCTTTCAAAAACCAATATGTTTGTGAACTTTGCCAAAAATTCAACATCCAACACCTCTCCTCCACCCCTTACTACCCATAAGGAAATTGTCAATTTGATGTTTCCAATAAAAATCTTATCAAAATCCTCAAAAAGATAGTCAATGAAGCTAGTCCTGACTAGCACCTACCACTCAATCTTTCCTTATGGGCCTAGTGCACCAGTATTTATACACCTACCAGAGCTACACCATATTCACTAGTATTTGGTTTTGAAGTTTTCTTGCTAATTGAGATTGAACTCCCATCATTAAGGGTGTCACTTCATGACATCCTCCCTAAGAAAGAATATTGGGCTGCATGAATCCAAGAGTTACAATTACTAGATGAGAGACACCCTAATGCCTTGAATCACCTTCATACATATCAAAATCATCTTCACCTTAGTTATAAAATAATGTCAAAACTGATGAGTTTAAAGTAGGTGATCTTGTGCTTAAGAAAAAATCAAATTAATCTTCAAGATAAATAAAAGAGGCAAATTTGAACCTAATTGGTTAGGCCCTTCATTATCACAACAAGGTATGAATCTGGGTCCTATCATCTTACTACACCAGAAGGAGAACCCTTGGATGATTCTATCATCATCATTCACCTCAAAATATTTTATGCATGATCCTTAGGGTATCCCAACTCCAAAAAATCTAAAAAAGTACAAAAAAAAAGAGAACAATAATACAAAAATAGTAAAGAAAAAAATCCTCCATTAGTGAAAACCACTTGTGTGGCACTATGAGAAAGTACCTTGGTGAAAACCTATTTATAGATGCCATATGTAAATGGATGAATCCGCCATCTATTTGGTTACTTATCTCACCTTATCTAGTCTTCCTTCATCGCACAAACACAACCTTTACTCATTTCACTTTTGTGCAAGATTTTTTCACCTCCTTTCCACCTTTACATTATTTCTCATTGCCCTCATAAATATCCTACCACTAGTACTACCTTCTTTTTATCCATTCCCATCTGTCTCTAAATCATATGATAAGTAATCCAAACACAATGAATAAGATAAACCCATTACATTAAGATTAAACCTATTACATCGAGATTCCCATCAAACTGAGTTTACTTGACATGCATGCATAACAAACACACATTAGTAGCATTTTACACCAAATTAGAAATAAGACCTTGTTGCAAACAATTTCCAGCCACCAAATTTAGTGCCTCTACAATGAAAAATTAGTCAATCATGTGTATAGGGATGTGTCCTTCCCATGGAAAGCATACTACCTAATCCACTGTCCTACTTCTTGGCAAAGGATCTATTGGCCATATGAGTTGTTTGTTGTTCGGTCTTTTGTATTGATTTTACTTTTTGTCCTATGACTACACTTATTGGGAGCACCTAGATCTTTCCATATCTTGGTGTGTCTTGAATGGTGTATATTAGGGCATAGTATTTGTTGTGTGGTGTGTTTGTTAGTTATCTTGTAAATGGTCCAACAAGTTTAGGTATAACCCTGAGTGTGTAGTTTGGATTATGATGATTATATTTTACATATACCCATCAAGTTTTCAAAGCTTGCACACATAAGGAATCCTCATACTTTCATGCCTCGTGTCCCATATGGGTTATGATTAAATTTTCTTGTGATAAGATAACCTATTGTTTGAGAGTATAGTCCATGCAAATGAAACCATGTCATCTTGGCCTTTATAACCAATGGTGCATAATCTCCTTTTCTATATCAAAATCTAAGATGTCTCTCCACATGATAGCATAATAATACCCATTCCCCTACATCCCTCAGTTATTCATCTCCATTAACCCAACCTATCTCACCATCTACCTACATACCTACCCCATTGAACTTACCCAAGGCTCCAATGTATTTATTCTCTTTTTCCCATTCTTCTCACTATGTACTATGACTTACAATAAAAAAATTCATTGCCTACACATACATGCATCCACACCTACATAGTCATCACGCATAAGAAAATTCTATTTAGATTAATATATTGCATTAGGTTCATTTATGCATAATACTTGGAACATTAGATTCATTTGAATTATATTAGTGCATAATATCACCTTGTTAGTCATAAATAAACCCCTTTATTCTCATTACTATTTTCATTAGTTGCATCCATTATCATTTTATTTGGTACATATCCATTATCCATTAGGTGCATTAGGAACATAATATAACCTTGTTATTCTTAGATAACCTCTTTGCATTATTATCTTTTAGGTACAAATTATTATCCATTAGTATCTACTACCGTTAGATTCATTTATTTCACTAGGCATAATATGAACTTAGTAGTATGCATTAGATATATTTAATCAACATTCATATACATATGAATCTCATCAATTACACATAAACAAAATGTACATAATGCATAAGTAATGACATATCATCCTACATCATAATTCGTTAGACAAACATCATACATATCATAAACATACATTATAAGAATAGATCATGTGCATAAAATCCATAGATATCATAACTTGCATCAACCATGTTAGCAACGTCATAATCATAATCCATCATGCATAAACATCAATCATCATAATGTTCAATGTCCATAATAAACTTCCATAATACACAATACATAGACACCACAAAAATATCTCATGTCATATATATATCAAAAAAATGTAAGTCATGGTACATGTGTGTCATAAAAAATTCTTGCATTGAAGGGTCTAAATGTCTATGTACATAGAGGGCTTGTAGGCATTGTCTCCTCTACCTAGTGCTTCAACCCTTTGATCAAGAAGATCTATCTTCTCCTCTTGATGGTGGTGGTGGTAGTCTCATCCCTACTAACCCTCTTGACGTCCTTGATCTTCTCTGTCTTGACTGACCACTCTCTATGAAACTCAAAACTCTCTGACCTATGGGTAATACCTAATATAACCTCCTATAGTACCCCACCTCCCACATCAGTCTCTCTATATTCCTCCATGCTGATAGAATGCTTGTAAAAACTCATGCCAGACCTTGTCATGCTAGTAAACCCATGGCTAAATCTCACTCCCCTCTCAAGCGGGCTACATCTACCTCTACCCTAGTTTGTAATGCTTAGGTTGCATCCACCTCAACTCGCATAGCCTCCATCTTCATAGATACCTCTCCTACCTCCATATTCTCTATCTTCTCCTATAATAGATCTCACTCAACCATATATGCATCTCACTCTATTGTGGCTAAGTCTTAAGATACTTGTAGGCTATCAACTCACACCATCTCTACATCTCTCTCAAATTATAAATATGTGGCTCTTGCCTTCTCTTGGTCTCTAGTTACTGCAAATGTATCTCTCTCTTGCCATAAGGCATTATACATGTCTTGTGTGATTTGTGCCCTCGGCATCTATCTCTATCCAATCCTATGGTCCACCTTTTCCTTAGCCCCAATACCTATATCTATACTTGTGCATGTCCCTGTGCCTGCTCATATGCTAATCTTTGCCCCTATACCTATGTAGCTTCATGCTCTTGCCCTCCTGCCTCATCCATCTGTACCTCCAAACCCCTATCCTCCTCATCCATTACCCCTATCATCACCATCATCTCCTCCTCCTCCACCTCTCCCATCATCCCCTCAAACCCCTCTATCATCTCCCTCCTCTTCCTCATCCTCACTCACTATTCTTGCTACAGATAGGCAAACTAGCTAGCACTCTGTCCACTTTGCTGCAAATGATAGTGTCACTATCACATCCTCTATAAGATGTCTACCCTTGGATCCCATGGTATTGGCTCCATATTTCTCTAGCTAGACCTCACCCATAATGGGTCTATCAAAGTCCCCCATGATCCCACCTATTGAGTCATCTATGCATGTATCACATCCCTATTGATAACATCCTATTCTAACCTTAACTGTCACTATATCCTATGTGGAGATACTACTCAATAACATGGACTATCTTCTTTATTAGCCAACATGATCTCTACGTAAAAGCTAAGTAGTAACCTCCTAATCATATGAGAATCCGGTTAAAAATCAGAGGGGGGTGATTGAAACTTTAAACCAAAATTAAACTTATATTAGATCTGAAATCAAATAAGTCAGCTTCTTTTATTAAATCTAACAACCTCTTTATCAGATTTACTAACACAACAATCATATCATTTACCACATCTATCAATTCTTTCACCACTTGAACAATCATATAAATTTGATCATTTACCAACTCATTAACCTCATCTAGTAGATCAAATACTTCCTATACCAACTCTTATCAGTACCAGTAACCTCTAATAAACCTCTGATAGAACATCATAACTGGTGTACTCAGAAATAGTGCATGAAATGTAACATAAACAAGAACATCACATGAAAAATATTCCACACATGAACACCATAATTTTTGACGTGGAAACCCAAATAGGGAAAAACCACGGTGGGAGTTGGCACCCACAAATATATGTACTCTTTTGAAGTATGCCTTGTTAGGAGCTTAGCCCTATTAGGAGCTTACAATACGCCTTGTTAGGAGAAGACATTGTTAGGAGTCACCCAATTAAGGGATTTTCCTAGTAGCCTAGTTAGGAGCTTGATGATATGTTAGGATCAACCTCATGAGAGGATTTAACACTCTATTGAGAGATTCCCTATTAGGGGACTTAAATGTTTAAGGTCTATTAGGACCTACCCGGTTAAGGGATTTAACCTACTGCAACTGTTAGGGAACAATGGTGAAAAAGTGATATGTTCCTTGCACTTCTCAGCTTGCTTGATCAAATCCAATTAGGCTCAACACTCTGCAACTCTCAAGAAGATCTCACACTTCACTTGGATAGCTCAACACATTCTCTAAGACCACTGACACAATAAATGTCAGCTATGCCATCTTAAATAGCCATCTCAACTAGGTCAGCCACTAAACCCTAATTACATCTTGAAATTACAATACAAATCATAAGAGATCATCTCAGATCAATATACAGATCATTACAATAAATTACAATGCAATATCAACTATTGGTTGATCGTAACCCATCACGAAAATCCAATCTGTACCAAAGTCAAAACCTTAAAACACTCCACTAAGCATTTCGCTAATTCCCAAGAAATTATTCCTTGAATCATGCCAAAACAACAATCAAATCATTTCACATGGGCTATGTCATGTGACCACCTTCATGTAGACCCGTCGTCGATCACCGCCATAACAAAAATCATTATCGGTTTGATGGTTTCTTCACCGATCTTAAAGCCTACTAAAACCTTAGTAAAACTTCATCAGAAATTTGAAACAAGCCTTCCAGAGTCATCACAAGTTTCTGTTTCGGTTGGATACTCCTTTCCATGATACAAGCTCACATTCCAAACTACAAATCACCAAACATTGCCGATCGTCTGATTCAACCAAAACATCTCTGCTTTACCGGTTAAAGTCCTATTTCATAGACTTTAGTTCTCTGTTGGTAAACCCTGTCTTCCAGTAAACCAAATCACTTAGATGACAAAACATAACATCAGGAACATCAAAAATCATCATTTGACATCAATTACCATCAATGACAACATAAATAATTTATCAAGTCATCTAATCACAAAATCTCAATCTCTTCATCACAAATAGACTTCTATCCTTTACCGGTGCAGTCATCCATCTTCAACTGCATCACCTCATCTGTATCAGTTATGCCAAATGCCAACATTCTCCCCCTTTGGCATTGATGGCAACACCAATCAGATATACAATCATAGTAACATCATCATCTACAACTTTCTTTCCGGTATCACATCATCTACTGGTTCTCCTTCTTTTGTCCTCTCCCCCTTAACCAATGCTTCTCTCAATCAATATTTTGATCTTCAACTTCTCTCATATCTATTCTTCTCCCATATTTGATTTATTTTCTTCTCCCCCTTTGACAATAATGCCAAAGGTATAAATGCATCACTTGTCTTCAATTCTGCTACTGCCTCTTCCATCATCTCAGAAAAAATATATCAGAGCATTAAATTAGAACTTTACACTAGACTTGCTCCCCCAAAGGAGTAGCCTGCACCTTCATCAATCCTTAGTGAAAGATAAACATGAAATCCATAGGATTGATGCATCTCCAACATTATAGTTCTTCCGATGTAGGGGTCTAACCCCTAGTTTACCTCTAAGAAACTCAAAGGTAGCCTTGGGTAAGGGCTTAGTAAAGATATTGACTAACTGATCTTTACTCTTCACATATTCCATCTTCACCTATTTTTCTTGAACTCTTTCCCTTAGGAAATGATACTTCAATTCAATGTTCTTGGTTCTAGCATGAAGTACAAGATTCTTACAAATATTTATTACACTTGTATTATCACAATAGATAGTCACCGGTTAAGACATATCTATCTTGAATCCTTCTAGCACATGTCTCATCCATATTGCCTGCATGCAATTCATGGATGCAGCTACATACTTTGCTTCAACTGTAGATTGAGAAACACATGTTTTTTTCTTTCTCGTCCAAGCCACTAATCTTCCACCAAGTAGAAAAGATCCTCCGATTGTGCTTTTTTGATCATCCACATTACCTGCCCAATCACTACCAGTAAAGACATCCAAATTAAAATCTCCTTTATAGGGATACGATAAACCATAATTTACTATGCCTTTGAGATACCAAAAAATTCTCTTCACAACCACCATGTGACTCTCCTTAGTCTCTTTTTGAAATCTAACCACTAATCCAACAACATGAGCAATGTCCAGTCTACTATGAACAACATAGTGTAGCTTGCCAATCATAGATCTATACTCTTTTTCACTAATAGCAGGGGAATCATCTTCCTTGGACAACTTGCAGCTTGTCACCATTGGTGTTCCTACCGGTTTGTAGTCTTCCATGTCGAATGCCTTCAACACCTCTTTGATATACTTGGTCTGACAAATAAAAATACCACCATCTAGTTGTTGGACCTGTAAGCTAGTAAAGAAATTTATTTTATCGATTAGAGACATTTCAAATTCCTTTTTCATTATATCAGCAAAATCCATACACATATCATCATTTCCACCAAAGATTATGTCATCCACAAACACTTCTTCTATTAGCATCTTGTCTCCATCAGTCTTCAAATAAATGTTGTCCTCACTGGTACGTTGGAATCCAATTTTGATCAAATGTGCATGTAATCTCTCATACCATGCTCTTGGTGCCTACTTTAGACCATGTAGTGCTTTATGCAATTTACACACCATGTCCTTATCATTAGTCAAGGAAAAGCATTCGGTTGTTCAATTTATACTTCTTCTAGAATTCCATTTAGAAAGGATGATTTGACATCCATTTGGTAAAATTTGAATCCATTATATGCAGCAAATGCCAATAGCATCCTTACTCCTTCTAATCTAGCAATAGGCGCAAATGTTTCACCATAATCCTCACCTTCTTCTTGAGCATACCCTTTGCAGACCAATCTTGCATTGTTTCTTACAATTCTTCCTTCTTCATCCAATTTATTCCTAAAGACCCATTTTATTCCAATTACATTCTTATCCTCTGGCTTAGGAACAAGTTACAATGTCTGATTCTTCTCAATTTCATCTAATTCTTCATTCATTGCATTAACCCAATCATCATCTTTTAGTGCTTCCTTAACTATCTTGGGTTCAACTATATAAATCAAACATGAGTTCTCTCGAATATTTCTCTTGGTTTGAACACCTATATTCTTAACACCAATTATCTTCTCTTATGAATGATTCAATCTGACATATCTAGGTATTGCCTATGTCAGTTCTGCATCTTTTGCATCAGGTTCTTTAGTTTCTTCCTCATTGTCATCGCTTACCGATTGAGCATCTGATTCTGGATTTACTAGTTCTTCATTATTCTTTGCCTCTAGTTCAATGATCACAAGTTTTTCCTCATTATCATCCTTTTCAGGTTCTGATCTACTTGTACTTTCAGACTTATCAGATAGATCATCATCTTTTACAATAGCACTTTCAACAATTTTCTTAGTTCTCTTATTGTAACAATTATATACCTTACTCTTAGAAGAGTAACCAAGAAAAAATCCTTCATCAGATTTTGCATCAAATTTCTCAGTGTAGTTATCTCTCTTAATAAAACATTGACTTCCAAATTTTTTTAAATAGCTTACACAAGGATTTTTTCCATACCATAGCTCACAGGGTGTCTTATTGTTACCTCTCTTCACTAGTACTTGATTTAAAGTGTATACAATAGTACTGACTGCTTCTCTCCAAAACATTTTGGATACATCACCATATAATAGCATGGTTCTTGCAGCTTCAACTATTGTTATATTCATCCTTTTTGCTATGCCATTCTATTGTGGTGTCCTCAGAGCACACATCTATCTCTTGATACCCTGTTCATCACAATACTTAACAAATTCATTAGATGTGAATTCACCTCCTCTGTCTGATCTTAAACACTTCAGGCTCTTACCAGTTTCATTCTCAACCAGATCTTTAAATGATTTAAATGTACTAAATGCTTCTGATTTCTCCTTCAAAAATGTCACCCACATCATTTTAGAAGAGTCATCGGTGAAAATCATGAAATACCTATCACCGTAATAACTCTTTGTTCTCATAGGGCCACAGAGATCAGTATGTACCAAATCTAAAATATTGTCAAAAATACAATTCTTGCTCTTGAAAGAAATAGAGGTCATCTTACCAATTTGACAATCTTTGCATATCACACTATTCGGTTTGACAATTTGTGGCAATCCTCTTACAACACTTGACTTTCTTATCTTAACCAAATTATCAAAATTAACATGACAACATCTTTTATTCCATAGCCAACTATCTTCCATTCTTGCAACCAAACAATTATTAATATTACTATTCAAATGGAATAAGTTACCTCTAGTTTGCTTCCTAATAGCAATTAGTTCACCATTACCTCCAATAATTTTGCATAGTCCACTTTTAAACTCAAGAAAATAACCTTTATCATTGAGCTGACCAACACTTAAAATATTATGCTTTAGACCATCAACCCAAAATACATCATCAATATTACTCTTCCCATTTAGAGAAATTGAACCTTTACCTTTCACCATGCAAGGAGAGTTATTTCCAAATCTAACAACACCTCCATCAAATTCATTAAGGGTTATGAACTTACTTTTATCTCTGATCATGTGGTGTGAGCAGCCACTATTTGTAATCTATTCATCGCTATTCTCCATATGAGATACTAGTGCCTTTTCATCTAACAGTTCCTCCTTCATGACTACAAACACAATTTCCTCATGGTCATCTTTATCTCCAGACTCTTCATCAGTCATACCTTCATCTACTACAACATAACAATGTTTCTTTCCCTTTCCTTTGAATATTCTAAACTTATGTTTCTTATAAGTGTTAGGGCAATTAGTAGCAATATGATCAATTTTACTACAAGAGAAACACTTCAAAGGTAGCTTTCCTTTATACTTTTTGGTGCCTCTTGGAAATATTTTTGCTAACAGTGCCTCAAGTTCCATCACTTGATCTTCATCGTCTTCATTTCCCTGGTTACTTCCATGACTTGACTTGCACTCATGATTTTGACATATATCTTTTCCTTTTCCAGCAGATGAACTGGTAACAAAATCTGTAAAGGTGGATTCAGTATATTTTGTCACTCTATTGTCAAAACTATTTAACTCAAAAGATGCAAGATTACCAATCAATGAATCAATAGTTACCTTATCCTTTGAAATAGATCTAAGTTCTTGGATTGCAGATACTCTTATAGAATACTGAGGTTGAAGAGTTCTAAGCATTTTACTTACTATTGCATCATCATCCATTTTACCTCCAACACTCTTTATGCCACCAACAACTTCTTTGATTCTCTGACCATACTATGCAATATTTTCTCCTTCAAACATTCTCATGTCATCAAACTTTCCTCTCAATCTTTCCTTTTTGGCTCTTTGAACATGCTCATCTCCTCCATAGATTAAATCCAACTTTTCCCAAACCTCACTTGTAGTTTCCAATCCTTGAACATCAATATATTCTTAATTAGATAAAGTATTTACAATAGCTTCTAGGGCTTGCATGTTATCTTATTGCTCTTTGAGTTCGTCCAGTGTCAAGGGAGTAGTGTAGGAGCAACATATGTTGTTCAACTTGCTTCCAATATTGTGCACCAAGACATTTGATGTAGATATTCATTCTATCTATCCAGATCTTGTAGTTATCCTTGTTGAACTTAGGACCCTCTTTCTTCATCATCTTGACTTCCTCATAATCTTTCCCTCAAGCGGTTAGGCTTTCTGTACACAGAGGACCAATGCTCTGATACCAATTGCCAGTTAATACTGAGAGGGAGGTGAATCAATATTAATACCAATTGAAACTTTAAACCCAAAATCAAACTTATATCAGATCTGAAATCAAATAACTCGACTTCCTTTATGAGATCTAACAACCTCTTTATCAGATTCACTAACACAACAATCATATCATTTACCACATCTATCAATTCTTTCACCACTTGAACAGTGATATAAATTTGATCATTTACGAGCTCATTAACCTCATCTATAAGATCAAATACTTCCTATACCAACTCTTATAAGTATTGGTAACCTCTGGTAATCCTCTGATAGAACATCATAATCGGTGTACTCAGAAATAGTGCATAAGATGTAACATAAATAAGAACATTGCATGAAAACATTCCACACATGAACACCATAGTTTTTGACATGGAAACCCAAATAGGGAAATACTATAGTGGGAGTTGGCACCCACAAATATTTGTACTCTTTTTAAATATGCCCTGTTAGGAGCTTACAATATGTGTTGTTAGGAGCGGACCCTATTAGGAGTCACCCAATTAAGGGATTTGCCTAGAAGCCCAGTTAGGAGCTTGATGATCTATTAGGATAAACCTTGTGAGAGGATTTAACACTCTTTTGAGAGCTTCCCTATTAGGAGACTTAAATTTTTAAGGTCTATTAGGACCTACCCAGTGAAGGGATTTAACTTGTTGCAACTATTAGGGAACAATAGTGAAAAAGTGATATGTTACTTGCACTTCTCAGCTTGCTTGATCAAATCCAGTTAGGCTCAACACTTTGCAACTCTCAGGAAGATCTCACACCTCACTTGGATGGCTCAACACATTCTCTAAGACCACTTATACAATAAACATCAACTGTGCCATCCTAAATAGCCATCTCAACTAGGTCAGCCACTAAACCCTAATTACATCTTGAAATTACAATACAAATCATAAGAGATCATCTCAGATCAATATACAAATGATTACATCAAATTAAAATGCAATATCAACCATTGGTTGATCGTAACCCATCACAAAAATCTGATCTCTACCAAAGTCAAAACCTCAAAACACTCCACTAAGCGTTTGGTTGATTCCCAAGTAATTCTTCCTTGAATCGTGCCAAAATAGCAATCAAATCATTTCATGCTAGTTGTGCTGTGTTACCACCTTCATGTAGACTCGCCATCAATCATCGCCATAACAAAAATCATTATCAGTTTGATGGTTTCTTCACCTATCTTAAACCCTAGCAAAACCTTATCAAAAATTTATAAAAAAATTGAAACATGCCTTTCAGAAGTCATCACAAGTTTCGGTTCTGGTCAGATACTCTTTTCCATGATACAAGCTCACATTCCAAACTCCAAATCACCAAACATCGCCGATCATCTGATTCAACCAAAATATCTCTACTTTACCGGTTAAAGTCCTATTTCACATACGTCAGTTCTCTGTCGGTAAACCTTGTCTTTCGGTAAACCAAATCACTTAGATGACAAAATAAAAAATCAGGAACATCAAAAATCATCATTTGACATCAGTTGCCATTAATGACAACACAAATAACTGATCAAGTCATCTAATCACAAAATCTCAATCTCTTCATCACAAATAGACTTCTATTCTTTACTGGTGCAATCATCCATCTTCAACTACATCACTTTATCTCTATCAGTTATGCCAAATGCCAACATAACCATCCTCATCCCATGCTTCACACATCCTCCATGGCCTCCATGTGAACTCAATCATCTCATCTATGACCCTCCTCTAGTATCTCATCACTCTAGCCCTAATATTATGTAGGAGACCACTATATCGACACATGCAAGACTCACCTGCTACTCACTCTCCCACTCCTATTGGTCAACATATAACTATATTCTCAAGTTCCCATACATGTAGTGAATTCACTGCACATATGGGGTTTCGATGACCTCGGTAGAAACACATGTGAAAATCCCTATACACTTGTCCTAATAAATAGTACACCTATACATATATGGTATCTTGCTCTAACATCTTGTATAGGACCCTTGACCATCCAATTGAAAATTTGTGTCCTCCTAGATATAAACATAGTATACTATTGATCAACCCTACAAGGTATTAAGGTATTGGTGGCAATCCCCTCTATATCGTAGTCTCTATCAAAATCTATTTCCTCTATATCAATAGTATCTCCCTGATAAATATCATTTGCTTGTAAAACTCTGTACCATTTAAGCTATACTTTGGAAAAACTATGTGAATAGGGAATTGAAGAATCCTCCTTACATCCTCCAAAGTAATTGTAGCCTCACCTATCTATAGGTGGAATTTTTTTATCTCTCTATAATCGCTCCACTAGTACAATCATCATAACATTATATGCGCATGTATATGGCCACTTGTCAACCAAGTCTAGTCCAATCACCATAAAAAATTCTCAGTCCATGTAAATAAGATGTAATCTCAATCACATTGTTTCTAGGAAATTCTCTCATATGACTCTATTTGTTTTTTATTAAGGAACAAATAGGTTTTGAGGGGACCTGAAACCCCATACAACAAGTTTTGAAGGGACCTGAAATCCTCAGATTTTTCATAGATTTGGAACCCTCAATAGAGTGTCGTGGTAAGATACAACATAGACATTCAACAACTCAACCACAACCTAACAATACAGATTAAGTGTTAAAGGACTAGTGGCAAAAGAAGAAGGCCAAAGCCAACCTCAAAGATTTTAGATGTACATGAACATGGGGAACAAGGCTCCCTCAACCATAACCATGGGTTTTATCTGAAATCCCACAACCTTATCCTTGAGAGTGATCACCACGGGGAGCAACTTGCTCTTTAAGATGTCCACCTGCATAGGAGATAAAGGAGAGAAGTCACCAAAAAGTCCATCGTCAGCTCCCTTGCAACCAAAAGATAGGGCTTCATCATCCCCCCAACATCACTTCCAGGCATATCTAGTAGCATCCAACTCTACCTGAATAGGAGAAAGGTCATCCCCAACCACATCCATCTCCCCCTCAATAGAAGATAGGACCACCTTTATAGGAAAAACTAGAGTAACCCAATAGGAGCCAAGCCCCATAAGAGAATATATCATAGTCAAAAACTAAATAGGGGAAGAAAGTACCAACGAAGTCTGCCACCAAAAGCACCTAGACCTAAGGAAAGGATTCCTCAAGGTAGACCGAGGAAAAAGGTGGAGACCTCCACCTAAAGAAAAACTGAATGTAGATCCAATATAACACGAAAAAAAAGAGAAAAGCTCTGGGGAAGTGGGCTTCTAAGAGTCCATGAAGCCAATAGGATAAACACCCCACACAAGAGCATCCTCTAGAAAGTGAAACATAGGAGCAGTCGCCCACTTTGGAAAACCCAACACCCACTGCAAGCCAAAAGGAATGGGCTAAGGGGAGCCTGAAAAAGCCAAGGAACAACCTCACCAACACTAGTTCAATCTTCTCCATCACCAAAATTGACCCCAATTCCTATGTCCATTGAAACCTTAGATAGATCCCTCGATCCACTCTGTCGTCAGCTCTATCAAGACAATCATGAAATGAGGCCAAAAAAGGGAAGGAATGATGCAAATAAGACCACACCATCCACCTCACAATCAAGATCTCCCTCATCTTCACTACTTTCATCTTCCCCTATAGCCCTAACCATTCTTGCTCCGCATATGCTGATGAGGAGGCAACGGACCGGAAGAAGGGTGACCTTGAACCAACCAACCTCTAAAGCTCATAGATTCAACTGGTAATCCCTATTTCCAAAGATCCTTACACAACACCAAGTCAAGAAATGGTTCAATGACTTTAAAAAACACCTTGGAAAACCCTAAGGCTCCATTATGTCCACTTACAGTCACTAACACTTCTCAAGTTCTTGTGTGACTACACACACCCTTGCATACAATGAGTGGGCTACTACTAGGCTTAAGGGATTGAATGGACCACTTGACCAATTCAATACAATAGTCCTTGGAGGGGTGTTCTCACAACACCTGAACACAAAGGAAACAATATTTCATGGTTTAGATCCACTGGAACAACAATTTTGACTCACTCGCCCACAAACTTGAACCGGTTGCTATTAGGCCTCCATTTGAAAGAATCAAGTGATAACTTTTGATGCCCTGAGGTACTAGGCAAACAAATTATACTTTCGGATACCATTTTGGGAATTATCACTAATATCTCAATTTACGGTACCAGATCAACTTGCAAATATTCCAACTAGTGTTGCACTAACAGACCTAATAGAGACCTATTTGACTGAACGCCTTTCACAAACTGGTTTGGTTCTCCTAATGGGTGACCATCACTAACCATGAAATTTCATGTAAACCTCCAAATTACTCTTCTACCACATTCAAACCCTTTCTTAGTGCTCTACCTCTCAATTCTCATGCATTGCACTCATCAAACCGGTATGTCACATAGAGATGCCAGACCTAGGGTTAGTTCTCCATCCTCTTCACCCTTTTGTATCCTCTTAATGGATTTTGGTATTGACATATGATACAATGCCCTATCATCTCCTATAATGACAAAGTGTTTAGTTAAGGATTGATAGGCCAAAACCCATTATTGCAGTCAAACCCTAGGGGTTTAAGGGTTTAGGCTACCTGGTAGAGATTTGCTTGTAGAATGGGGCAACGATCACTTCAAGAATTCACACTAAAATAAAAACAAAGGTAAAACAATCTAGTTATGGGATCTATGCATGAACATTCTTACCAATCCACCTTCATTATGCAATCAACAAAAAATAGATGGTTTTTACGAGTTTCCAACAGTTCTTGATGCTTCAAATTTATTTCTAAATCAACCAACGCAACCAACATACATTCTTTAGTGTTTGGGGTCTTTAAAGGTGTTTCCCAAATGACCATAACCTCCTCCAACTATTTTTTAAACCGAACTGACCGTTAGCGAATCACAACTTACAAAAGTGCAAAATTGTCAAGACAACAAATTGACAATATGACAACTTTTGCATATTTCGACCAACTTAGACTCTAGACTGTCATAGCCCCCCAAAATGATTACATTTAATTCTAAAACATAAAAAATGACTCAAATAGACTTGTGGTCACTTGATCCCTCAATTTAGACCATTGTGACCCTTATTGACTCAATTTTCTCTACCAGACCCTAGATGACAATTTGACCCAAACATGGACAAACTTGTCACACTCCTAGGAAATTGAATTACAAAAAGGACCCATAGGCTCTTATTACATTTATTCTAACTAATATAAAATCATCTTGTTCCTTTCTCATACCTTCATAGGAAGGTGCTCCTGCACCATGCACTCTCTCCCATTCAATAAAACCCTTTAAGAAATGTGATGTAGGAGGTGGTTGTGATGACTCTATTTGTTGTGACCTCATCTTCCAAACATTATAGCTTCACTTGTTAGCCTATTACTTCATTTTATTTGATGCATGTGCCATTTTTTCCCTACCTCTATGCCAAATAGTGTAGGTGCTAATCATGTTGAATGATTCTTGCACCCTTTTTTCCTTGTGCATGCACCAATTTGGTGTATGGGAATCTTGCTTCCCCTACCCTAGGTGCATGTGACCTTTTAGTCCCATGCACTAATTCTCTTTTCCTTATGTTTGCATGAACTAAAGACCAATGACACACTTCATTTTGTAGGTGCATGTAATGATCCTCGTGCATAGGCACCAATTCATGTTTTGACACCTCCACCTTATAGTTTTTCCCTAGCCCATAAAATAGAAATAAATGCACAAGAATGACAAAATTACAATCTAGGATAGGTGAATCGCTGATTCCCCTTGCTCTGGTGGCCATTGATGTTGATGGATGAGCTCTGCACAATGCTGATGACATAGATTGTTCACCATCTTCACTCCTTCACTTCACCTCAAAGCTCCTAATCTTCTAAACAAGAGAGTATAAATGAGCCCTAATAGGCTCTCCATACCCTATTTATAGTCCCCTTTCCTACCAATTTTCCCCCTTATTATTGCCCATGGTCTTTCCTCTTGGATATTGCTGAGAATTTTGTTGGAACAATGTTTTGTCATGGATGTCAACATATTCTTTTTTGTTTTCTAGTGTTGCAGTCAGATTAACTGAGTTGGTTTGCTTAGTGTGTTGTAGTTCAGTTGATGCGGTTTAATGGGTTTTGAGATAAGTATCTTTAGTTGATTCAACATAAGTTTTAGTGGTTCACATGATGATTTGATCGAGTTGTGAGGTCTGGTACTATGGTTATTTCTTAATTGTTAGTGTTATTCAGTGTTCTAGTTTGTGCTCTACATTGCTCCAGAATTGCAATATCTTTGTGTGCAAATTTGGTAGAGTATTTGGGACATTCAGGTGTGTCCTCAATTCTTGTGGTTCATGATTTGGAAATCCACAAGCGAATATTTTAGGTAGACAATTAATTATGTTGGTGTTATTGAGCTCTAGTAAAGAGATGATGATGATTCTAGTAATCCGAGTTGTTGCGGTTGTTGCGATGCAATTCATGTTTCTTGTGAATGTTCCTAGGTCATTTTCTATTCATTTTGTTGGTCCCCATTTATCATTGTGTGCATTATTAATCATTTTTTTGATTTGGTGGTGTTCTTCATGTTATGCGACATTTATGGAGTTGTAGCGTGTTGTGGATGATCGAGGCATAATTCTTGGAGGTGTTTCATAATTGCAGCATTGATTTGGGTCCAGAATATGTCTTCGCTGACATTGTTTTGGTCCACATGTGTTGTAGTAGCGCATGATGTTATTATTTTGTAATTTATGTTGAGGATTTAGTCTACCTTGAAATATAAGTTGATGATTTTTATATATACATGTAATATTCATTTGATAGATGCATTTGCATGTGCGAATATTGTATTGATCACTTAGAAGCAAAAGAGAAGAGTGAAGAGGTGTGAAAGTGGTGCAGGAGCACCTAGGCCTCATTTTCAACACAGGTTTGAGAGTAAGTTTGATTTTCATTAGCTTTGAGTGGGAATGGTTGTTTAAGTTGTTTGGATGAGTTTTGAACTCATTGTGAGGTTTTATTTTCCTATTTTCATCTTTTGCTCAAAATTGCCAGTTTTGGAGTTGCCTAGCAAAATGTTGTAAGAAGTGAGTTTTTAATATGATTTTGTTTTGAAAAGGTCTAGGAATGTTTTGTTTTTGGTTTTTAGGTGTGAGAAGTGTCCTTAGGTGTTTTGTGGGTTTTGAGTTCAACCTTACACCTTCTAGGCATAAAAGTTGCCATTTTAGGCATCCAAAATGTCAAATTTAGTGTGCTTGGGCATATACCTGTCCATACAGGAGGTTAACCAACCTGAAATGGTATTTATTCTCTTGTTGGAACTATTCTAATGGTTGTTTATCAATCAGAGTTTTTAATGATTATGAAAGTTTACACTCATTTTTACCTTGTTTTTCCCTAGTTTCTAACTTGGTGTGAGCAGCAGTCTGTACACCTGCTGTACTTTTCCATACTGTTCTTGCATTTTCAGTTTCTACTATGTTTTCTTAGACTCCTCCCTTTGGTGGCATTAAATTTGATTAAGTTTTGAAGTTGTAGCAAAATTGTTTTGATTTCACAGTTTCACTGCCTAGTCTAGGAATTTGGGCAAGAATGCTTGACCAACTTGGTTTCTTGGAGTCCTAAAGTGTTCATGGATTCTCAAGAACCAGTTGGTCAACTTGTAAATTATTTAAATATGTGTTTTGGTTTCAAGAGTGCAAGTACAAGGTGTTTTGTGGCCATGGAGCCCTAGGCAAGTATGCCATTTGGCTAGGGTCTTGCATAAATTTGATGCTTTGCTCTCCCATAGCAATTGCATTCTTTTGGTGAACAGTCCTATGTGATGTCCAAGTGTTATGTGCAAGCAAAGAGACTTCCTAAGTTTGGAAGAGGAAGGTTATATGTTTTAGTTTTATGAATTGTAGACCAAAATAGTGAGTCACTGTTTGGTAGGAGTTTTCTTTCCTAGTTTTCTCTCCACCATTCATTGGTGTGTGAAAACCCCTGTCTATACTTTGTTTGATTGTAAACAAGAAAAAGAGAGGTGTAAGCCCTGCCCATGGGAAATGTAAAAGCCAAGATCAAACAATGATCTCCTTAGGCAAAATGAAAAATGCCCAGCAGGCTGTCATAGTCAAGTATGACTGATTTTTGCATATTTGTTGAAGTTGTATATGGTTTTTTCCTCTCCAAATTGCAGGTATGAAGGAATTCATGTATGAAGAAGGCAGAGTATTGCTAATAAAGCACAAATAAACCTTCAAATAAGAGTTTTAACAATGCAAAGTGCAAGTCCAAAATGGGAAAACAGTGAAAAGAGAAAAGTGCAGTCCTATTTAGTTTGACAGTGAACTATTTGCTATTTGTAATTTACTAATGCCTTTTGTGTAGGGAAAAGTGGATTCCTTCTTGTCTCTAATGTTGGCTATGTTCATATGCTTCAGTTGAAATTGGAATTTTGCAAAATTGTGCTTGTAGAAGGCAAAAAGTGAAAAATTGTCAAATGTTGCATTTCCCTTTTGTGCATATTATGAAAATCTTGTTCTTCACTTTGTGATGTTTAAACCTTTTTGTTTATGGCCTTGTTAGCCAACAGAAAGGTAGAAATAGGTGTCTTTGAGTCAATTTGAGATTCCCAAGCTTGAAAAGTGGTTTTGGCCAACAAACCCTACCAAAACCCTCCTTTTATGCACATTTTTGGGATAGTCACGAAGAAGGCTTTAGGGACCCCCAAACTTGATGAATCTTCAAGAACCCCCAAAAGGGTATCCAAAAATGTGATACTTTCAGTCTATAAGTCCATCACTTGAGCAAGGTGAGCACTAAACCCCAAAAGGAGGGCTAATTGCTTGTAGCCTTTTTAGGCCTTAAAATTGAGTTTTGGTCAAATCGGGTACACAAATGGTGAATGAAAAGCACAAAAGACATCAATGCCAGTTGAAACAAGTTGTCCTCACATGAATTTGACCCTTTTTGTGGGATAGACTCCAAAAACATAGTTTTAGCACTTGAGGAGGACTTCTACCTCTCTAAAAGTAGAAGACAAAAGACACCATTGGGAGCAAAAACTTAGTTTCAATGTGTAAACCAACTAAAGGAGACCTTGTGCAGTCAGGGAGTAGGTTAAGGATAGAGTAATGAAAGCCTAAAGGATGAAAAATGAGCCACTATACCAAGCCAGAGTGGTTATGGGGTTGAAGCCCTTGAGCAACCAAGAAGTCTTGTCTTAGGGAGGTGAAACAAGAGGAAGTTTCAGGTTGTCTATGAACCTTTGCACTCTGATTACAGAAACAATTCCTTGAAATTAGTAAGGACCTATTCTTAGTGAAAAAACAAGTCACTTCAGCTTTCCACTTGCATTACCTCCCTATCATTGTGGTATCAGAGCCCAGCTACACTTGGGAAGAAGTAGCAGTTTGAAAACCATGGTGACAAATGCAAAACTAGCAAAGAAAGTGGAAGACAACGAAGAAGAAAATAGGTTACTCAAAGTGAAGCTAGACCTCTTAGAACAAAAGTTGGGTGAAGTAGAAGTGAAAGCAGATGAAGCCAACAATAAGATAGAGGGAACAAAAGGTAAGGGTAAGCTAATAACTATAGAGGATGAGACCCCTACACCAGACCTTGTGATAGAGAATGAACCCTTTTTGAAAGCCTTGAAGTCTATGAGTGGAAGAACACTAGAAGGAGTCCCACTATTCAATGGTAAAATGGACCTAGAAGTGGTCATGGAGTGGATTGAGGGGCTTGAGAACCATTTTGAGTGTGATGGTGTGATAGAGGCCGAGAAAGTGAAGGTGGCCAAGTCCAAGTTGAGAGGAGCTATCTTAACGTGGTGGAAGTTCATTTAGGATGAACATGAGAAAGAGGGAAAAAGGCCCATAGAAACTTGGAAGGGAATGTTGTCCAAGATCAGAGAGGCTTACATTCCAGAGGACTATGAAATATAGCTCCATAGGAGAAGACAAAAACTTAGGCAAAAAGAATTAGATGTCAGCACCTACACCGAGGAGTTTCAGAAGCTATGCCTTAGGTCAAAGATCCAAGAGGATGAGAATGTCAAGGTTGCTAGGTATCTCAATGGTTTGAGATGGAACATACAGGAAGAGTTAAGTTTGCTGTTCCCTACAACAGTCCAGAAGTGCTATCAACTTGCACTCAAGGTAGAGGAAAGGAGTAGGAAGAAGCAAGAGCAGCATAACCGAGGTAGAGGAAGAGGTAGAGATGGTTGAGGCCATCGAGGTAATTTTGGGGGAAGACACATAGATCAAAGGTCCCAGGGGGAATCTAAGCTTATAGAGCAAAGCGGGGATTCTCAGAGCAAACCTAATTTTAGGGGAAGGGGATCAAGCAACCCAGGAAGGGGTAGGTCTAGTTGCCCAGGTAGAGGGTCTTATTTCTCCACAATGAAATGTTACAACTGTCAGAAATTGGGTCATCCTGCTTATAGGTGTCCTGAAAAGCCTAGTTCTTACCATGGAGGTGAAAGAAAAGTGAACTATGTTCAGGAGGAAGGGAGTAGTACAAGAACTCCAGCAATGCACCTAGCACCCAAAGATGGTGAAAGTCTAATGATGAGGAGAGTATTGATGCAAGAACCTCATAAGTGTGAAGTGTCTCAGAGAAGAGCATTGTTTAGGATCAAGTGCAAAATCTTGGGCAAGGTATGTAAGGTGATTATTGATTCAGGCTCCACAGATAATATTATCTCAAAGGAGGCAGTTGGCAAATTGAACCTACCTAGAATGAAGCACAGTGAACCCTACAAGGTAACCTGGTTAAACAAGGGGCAACATGTCCTAGTGAATGAAAAAGCATGGGTAGACTTCAATATAGGTGAATAAAAGGATAGGATACTTTGTGACATCCTTCCCATGGATGCTTGCCATCTACTATTGGGTAGACCTTGGCAATTTGATAGAAGTGCACACCATGATGGTGAAAAAAACACATATTCCTTTCAAAAGAATGGCATTGTCTACAAAATTCAGTCCCTTAATGAAGAGACAGAGAACAATAAACGACAGGCACCTAAAGTACTATTAGTCAATGAGAAAGAGTTCATCCAAACCATGAAAGAGGGAGATGGGATTGGTTATACACTTGTAGTGAAACCTAAGGAAGAAAGGAAAGAAAAACAAGTTGAGATCCCACAAGAAGTGCAGCAACTTCTTGATGACTTTAAGAGCATCATCAATGATGGACAACCAACAACATTACCTCCTCCTAGAGCCATTAGTCATCAAATTGACTTTATACCAGGAGCTTCTTTGCCAGACAAAGCAACATACAAGATGACTCCTGAACAAAACAAAGAGGTAGCTAGACAGATTCAAGAGTTATTGGATCAAGGATTAATCAAAAAGAGTAGAAGTCCTTGTGTAGTGCCCACTGTGTTAGCACCTAAGAAAGGGGGCACATGGAGATTGTGTACAGATTCCAGAGCTATCAACAAGATCACAATAAGATACAAATTCCCCATTCCCAGGATAGAAGATCTGATGGATTGCTTAGGGGGTGTGAGGTATTTCTCCAAAATAGACTTAAAAAGTGGTTACCATCAGATAAGAATAAAAGAGGGTGATGAGTGGAAAACTGCCTTTAAAACAAATGAGGGTCTTTATGAATGGTTGGTTATGCCTTTTGGACTCTCTAATGCTCCCAATACCTTTATGAGGTTAATGAATGAAGTATTGTAGGATTTTCTCAGTAAGTTTGAGGTAGTCTACTTAGATGATATTAACATTTTTAGTAAGACTAAAGAGGAGCATTTGAAACACTTAGCTATTGTTTTGCAAAGATTATCTGATGAGCAGTTAACCATAAATCTTGAGAAATGTGATTTTATGCAGCAAGAGCTAGTCTATCTTGGTTTTGTTGTGTCCAGTGGAGATCTTAAGATGGATCAATCTAAAGTTGCAGCCATAACAAGTTGGCCAACCCCACAATCAGCCAATGAGGTTAGGAGTTTTCATGGTCTAGCCTAGTTTTATCAAAAGTTTATCAGAGGATTCAGTGAAATTTGTGCACCCATGTTAGATACAATAAAGGGTGGTCATAAGGTTAAGTTTCAGTGGACCGAAGCAGCCAATAAGGGGTTTGAGTTACTCAAAACTAGAGTTGCTACACAGCCAATGTTAATTCTTCCTAGCTTTGATAAGCTCTTTACAATAGAATGTGATGCCAGTCATCTTGCAGTAGGTGCAGTCTTGAGTCAGAATAACAGACCAGTTACTTTCTTTAGTGAAAAATTGAATGATGCAAAGAAAAAGTATTCATCTTATGATTTAGAGTTATATGCATTGGTGCAGGCACTCAGGAAATGGAGGCATTACTTGCTTCCTAAGGAGTTTGTTGTTTATACAGACAACTAGGCAGTTAGTTTCTTGAATTCTTAGGATAAACTCAACCATAGACATGTGAAATGGGTAGAGTACCTACAAGCATATACATTTACTCTTAAGCACAAGAAAGGCCAATGTAACAAAGTAGTTGATGCTTTGAGTAGGAGATTGTTAACTATCTAGGAGATCCAAGTAAAGAGTATTGGGATTGATTGCTTTCAAGATTTATATCCTAATGATGATGATTTTACTGCTGCTTATAAAGTTTGTCTTGCTTTTTAGAACCATTTTCATAGTGAGTATGCTGACTATACAGTGCAGAATGGTTTGTTATTCAGGGGAGGATAGCTATGTGTTCCTAAAGGCTCCATGAGAGACAATCTCATTCAAGAGAAACACAATGGGTGTTTGAGTGGCCATTTTGGTCTCAACAAGACCTTAGAGTTGGTTCAACATTTTTATTACTGGCCTAAGATGCAGAGAGATGTCCAGAGGTATGTTGAACAGTGCATGGTATGTCAGAAGGCCAAAGGTAATAGCACTAATGCTGGTTTATATCAGCCACTTCCCATTCCTTCTAGGCCATGGGAGTGCATCAGTATGGATTTTGTTGTAGGTCTACCAAGGACAAAAATAGGGCATGATAGTATCTTTGTGGTTGTTGACAGATTTAGTAAAATGGCTCACTTTATACCTTGCAAAACTAATAATGATGCTAGTCATATTGCTTTTCTTTTCTTTAAAGAAGTTGTCAGAATACATGGTTTGTCATCTAGCATTGTATCAGATAGAGATGTTAAGTTTTTGGGTCATTTTTGGAAGACTTTGTGGAAGAAACTGGGTACTAACTTATCTTTTGGCTCATCTTACCATCCGTAGACAGATGGCCAAACAGAGGTGGTGAATAGAACATTGGGTAATCTACTTAGATGTCTCACCAAGGAGTATGGACAAAGTTGGGATCAGCTCATCCCACAAACAAAGTTTGCCTACAATGACAGTGAAAATAGATCCACTGGTAAGATTCCATTTCAGGTTGTTTATGGTATGCATCCAAGAGGTGTTTTTGAGTTACATGATGTGACTAACTTGCAACATGTTAGTGGGACAGCAGAAGACATGGCACAATCTCTCAAAGAGATACATGAACAGGTTAAGCAGTCTTCGCAGGATACCACAACAAGAGTCAAGGCAAGGGTGGATGCTTCAAAAAGGGATGTCCACTTCACAGTTGGATATTTTGTGATGGTACATCTCAATAAGTCTAGATTGCAAAAGGGAGTTCCTACCAAGTTACAAATGAGAAGAATTGGACCTTGCAGGATTTTGGCTAAGTATGGTCCAAATGCTTATAAAATTGATTTACCTGCTAATGTTTCTTTATCTCCTATCTTTAATGTTGCAGATTTGGTACCTTTCAAGGGGCAGCCTCCAGCAGAGAATCAAAGAGTTTCCGACCTTTCAAATTCCCTTTCTGATCTACCTCTCCCCTCTTCTTCTTCTCCCATTCTTGAACAGGTACTTGATTCAAGAATCATCAAGAAGACTCAAAGGCATGACTACTTTGAAAATTTGGTCAAGTGGAAAGATCAACCAGCCTCTGAAGCCACTTGGATACTTGAAAGTGACTTCCCCAAGGTTGGTATTCCTCTCTCTTTTCTGCCCAAAGGAGTCACATGACTTCTTTGTCACAGGGGGAGTATGGTGCAGGAGCACCTAGGCCTCATTTTCAACACAGGTTTGAGAGTAAGTTTGATTTTCATTAGATTTGAGTGGGAATGGTTGTTTAAGTTTTTTTTGTGTTGCTTTAAGTTGTTTGGATGAGTTTTGAACTCATTGTGAGGTTTTGTTTTCCTGTTTTCATCTTTTGCTCAAAATTGCCAGTTTTGGAGTTGTCTGGCAAAATGTTGTAAAAAGTGATTTTTTAATGTGATTTTGTTTTGAAAAGGTCTGGGCATGTTTTGTGTTTGGTTTTTAGGTGTGAGAAGTGTTCTTAGGTGTTTTGTGGGTTTTGAGTTCAACCTTACACCTTCTAGGCATAAAAGTTGTCATTTTAGGCATCCAAAATGTCAAATTTAGTGTGCTTGGGCATGTACCTATCTGTATAGGACGTTAACCAACCTGAAATGGTATTTATTCTCTTGTTGGAACTATTGTAAGGGTTGTTCAATCAGAGTTTTTAATGATTATGAAAGTTTGCACTCATTTTTACCTTGTTTTTCCCTAGTTTCTAACTTGGTGTGAGCAGCAGTTCGTACACCTGCTGTACTTTTCCGTACTGTTCTTGCATTTTCAGTTTCTACTATGTTTTCTTAGACTCCTCCCTTTGGTGGCATTAAATTTGATTAAGTTTTGAAGTTGTAGCAAAATTGTTTTGATTTCACAGTTTCACTGCCTAGCCTAGCAATTTGGGAAAGAATGCTTGACCAACTTGGTTTCTTGGAGTCCTAGAGTGTTCATGGCTTCTCAAGAACCAGTTGGTCAATTTGTAAATTATGTAAATATGTGTTTTGGTTTCAAGAGTGCAGGTACAAGGTGTTTTGTGGCCATGGAGCCCTAGGCAAGTATGCCGTTTGGCTAGGGTCTTGCATAAATTTGATGCTTTGCTCTCCCATAGCAATTGCATTCTTTTGGTGAACAATCCTATGTGATGTCCAAGTGTTATGTGCAAGCAAAGAGACTTCCTAAGTCTGGAAGAGGAAGGTTATATGTTTTAGTTTTATGAATTGTAAACCAAAACAGTGAGTCACTGTTTGGTAGGAGTTTTCTTTCCTAGTTTGCTCTCCACCATTCATTGATGTGTGAAAACCTCTATCTATACTTTGTTTGATTGTAAACAAGAACAAAGAGAGGTGTAAGCCCTACCCATGGGAAATGTAAAAGCCAAGATCAAACAATGATCTCCTTAGGCAAAATGAAAAATGCCCAGCAGGCTGTCATAGTCAAGTATGACTAATTTTTGCATATTTGTTGAAGTTGTATATGGTTTTCTCCACTCCAAATTGCAGGTATGAAGGAATTCATGTATGAAGAAGGCAGAGCATTGCTAATAAAGCACAAAAAAACCTTCAAATAAGAGTTTTAACAATGCAAAGTGCAGGTCCAAAATGGGAAAACAGTGAAAAGAGAAAAGTGCAGTCCTATTTAGTTTGACAGTGAACTATTTGCTATTTGTGATTGCCTAATGCCTTTTGTGTAGGGAAAATTGGATTCCTTCTTATCTCTAATGTTGGCTATGTTCATATGATTCAGTTGAAATTGGAATTTTGCAAAATTGTGCTTGTAGAAGGCAAAAAGTGAAAAGTTGTCAAATGTTGCATTTCCCTTTTGTGCATATTATGAAAATCTTGTTCTTCACTTTGTGAGGTTTAAACCTTTTTTTTTATGGCCTTGTTAGCCAAAAAAAAGGTAGAAATAGGTGTCTTGAAGTCAATTTGAGGTTCCCAAGCTTGAAAAGTGGTTTTTGCCAACAAACCCTACCAAAACCCTCCTTTTATGCCCATTTTTGGGACAGTCATGGAGAAGGCTTTAGGGACCCCCAAACTTGATGAATCTTCAAGAACCCCCAAAAGGGTATTGAAAAATGTGATACTTTCAGTCTGGAAGTCCATCACTTGAGGAGGGTGAGCACAAAACCCCAAAAGGAGGGCTAATTGCTTGTAGCCTTTTTAGGCCTTAAAATTGAGTTTTGGTCAAATCGGGTACACAAATGGTGAATGAAAAGCACAAAAGACATCAATGAAAATTGAAAAAAGTTATCCTCACATGAATTTGAAACCTTTTGTGGGATAGACTCCAAAAACATAGTTTTAGCACTTGAGGAGGACTTCTACCTCTCTAAACATAGAAGATAAAAGACACCATTGGGAGCAAAAACTTAGTTTCAATGTGTAAACCAACTAAAGGAGACCTTGTGCAGTCAGGGAGAAGGTTAAGGATAGAGTAATGATAGCCTAAAAGATGAACAAGGAGTTAGTATACCAAGCCAGAGTGGTTATGGGGTTGAAGCTCTTGAGCAACCAAGAAGTCTTGTCTTAGGGAGGTGAAACAAGAGGAAGTTTTAGGTTGTCTATGAACCTTTGCACTCTGATTACAACAACAATTCCTTGAAATTAGTAAGGACCTATTCTTAGTGAACAAACAAGTCACTTGAGCTTTCCACTTGCATTACCTCCCTATCAGAAAGAGTGTGCAGAAGAATAAGAGTAGAGTTTAGGTATATGTGCTTAACCGGAACTGTAATTAGGTTCCGAGTTCATGTAATCTGGATTGTTGTCTGAATATTTTGTAAGATAGTGAGTCTTCCCCACGGTTGCAACCCTTATTTTATTTAAGGAGTGAGCCTGAATGCATGTGCATTCCCCATTGTAATATTTCACTTACTCCTAACATGGTATTATCTCATTGTGGGTAGGTCCCCACTGTGGTTTTTCCCTTAATCGAGTTTTCCACATCAAAAATCTTGGTGTTATGTGTGTTAGTAATTTGTGCTTTAACTGTTAATTATCAGATTTTAATTTTAGTTTGAATTGTGTAGAGTTTTTGTGCAAACTGATTCACCCCCCCTCTTAGTTTGTTGCATTATTGCCAATGTTGGCCATTTGGAGGAAATGATTTTGTGTTGCATTGATGTTTTGTCATTGATGTCAACATTAGCTATTTTGGATGCTTTACCAAGACCCTTCTGGTCCCGGTAGGATGAGTGGTTTCTGGTTGGTTTGGTTTCGGCATGATCTGGTATGATTTGGCTATGGAATTGGCTTATTCATGATACTCATGTTCATATTCAGTTAGTTGGTTTTGGTCTAGTGATCGGATGCTATCTTGTTTGCTCAAAAGCTTGGCTTGTGGTACCAGCGAGGGTTTCACTGATAGACCTTTGATGAAGATCTTTTATGATATGCATAAGTGGTCTTGGTGCAGCTTCTGATGGAGATTCGAGATGTTGTTGGTGATCATGTTCAAGACTTGGCGGATTTGGCTTATTGCTTTAGAGTGTGGACATATATTTGGTCCTGGTTGATCCAAGTTATGGACCGACTTAATGTAACATGTGGATAAGACCTCTCAATGTGTTTCTGGGATGTCTTATGAGTTAAATATTGTTTGTTTGGTCTAAGGCCGACATGTTTTGTAATTATGTAATTGGTTTATTGTTTGGTGGCCGACTTGATTATTCATGGTCGAGGGTTTGTATATATATGATGTAAGATCTCATTGTAGATCATCATGGTTATGGTCAAGGAAATGGAAAATGGATATGTAATGTGCAAATAATGTAATATCATTCAGGCAAAGGATTTGGTTGATCATTGGAGATTGATTTGGGTTTATGTAAGAGGATTTAGTCCTTCGATATTGAGCTTAACCAGAACTATACTCAGGCATAGGAGATGTTATCTTTGCAATTCATTCACTCTTCCGGATTGTAGTCTGGATTTCTATGTAGTCAGTGAGACTCCTTTTGTGATGAGAAGTGCGCTCTAGGTTGTTGGCCTTCCTACAAGTGCAAGCCCCTCAATTGTAATTGACATACTTACTGCAGAAGTATTAGCTAGATGTGGCTAGGCTTCCCACCGTGGTTTTTCCCTTTACTAGGTTTTCCACATATAAATCTTGGTTTCATGTGGATGGTATTTATTCTCTAATTATTGTTTATGATTAATTGGTTTAACTGCTATTCTGGTATTTTATTTAAGCATTTTGGTATTAATGTTTTGGGTTCCGGTATTAAAGATTTAATTGCTAAATGTTCTAGTAATCTATGACAACTGACTCACCCCCCCCCCCCCCTCTCAGTTGTCCTCTGGTTATTTGAATTGTCTAATAGCCAACACTTCCCAAATTCATTCTTCCACCATTCGCATGAATCTTTGTCTTTTTTCCTTCGTTCTTTCACAAAAATAACTTATTATCTCCCTTCTTTCTCCCCTAATTTTCTTCCAATTTTTCAAGAACTTACCCCAAAACCTCATTTTTCAAACAAATTCTCAAGAGGGCATAACCTCCTAATATTTCTTCACTGGGGCATCTATTTTCTTTCTCTTTTACATAATGTCGTTTCAAAACATTGCATCAAAGAGAGAAAAATATAGACATACTAAATTCAACTACTAAATTTATTAAATGAACATTTTTAATTAATTCAAGTTCATCCTAGCCTTTATTCTCCTCACCCTAATAATTAATTAAATTATATTTAATTAATTATTACCTTCTCCATAGTTAATTTCATAATTAATTATGTTTCTAACTATTCTTCTAAAGTTTGATTAATTTTAATTGATAAAACTCAGCCTTAGCCAAAATTCCCAAATTCCTCTAATCTTGATTAAATAATTGATTCCTTAATTAATTAAATAATCCCTCAATTCCTAGCCTCATTAACATTTCTTCTAATTTTAAATTCACTTCAAAGTTCCTAAACTTGCACGTGACAAGTATACTCGAAGCCTTCATAAATTCGTGCATGTACATGTCACTTTCCCATTTCCAAGTCACCTTTCGACCAAATATTTTATTTGGTGCTCACACATGTGTGAGATTGTTCTCCCCAAAATTTTTTGCCCTTTTATCTATTTGTCATATTTCCTCTCTTACACCTCTTCCTCTTTTCCTCTTTTGTTTATACTTGTCATCTCCTTGTTCTTCCCAAGATGTGCTCACACATGTATGAGCACACCTTGCCCTCTTCCTCATGACAAGTGTTCTTCTCGATTCCTCCACCTTGTGACACTTGTCATAAGACTAAAATTTATATCCAACTCACCTCCTTTCATGCAATCTTATCCCTCCATGCCACTTTGAATCTTATCCCTCCATGTGACTTTGAATCTTGGCCCTCCATTTTTCTCTCAAAATTCTATACATTGCAGCCTTCTCCCTCACTAATCATCACTTGAGAATCATACTTCCATTATACTAAAATCATCTTGAAATCTATATTGTTAGGCTATTTGGATAGAAATTCACATTTCGAAGATCACAAAGAGAAAACCAAGTGAGATGGGTACCTCAATTTGGGTCAAGCATGGAGAAATGAAGCTATAATGTTATATTATTGTGATAAATGAATTTATGTCTTATGCATTTGTTAATATCATATTTTCATCCTCTTCAAGAGTATTATGTAATTTCTCTTGCCCCATCTCTATTTTTCTCTCATTTCAGATTTCTCTTAATTTTTCTATTTTGATCTTTGATCATTTATCGAGTGGAGTTGAATGTGGTCTATGACCAACATCAGATCTTGGCTTGGTTCTTCCTTCTCATAGAATTTAACAACCATTATTTTACATGATTCAAACATTCTTGAGTTGGTTTGTACACCACCTTTTGATGTCCCATTTAGGGTTCACTCTAAGGCACATGAGTAGGTCTCTTGTTTGTGTTTATACACATTATTACTTTCCATATTATTAAACATAGTTAAGGTTCAGAGCACACACTATTATCTCAGATCCAAATTGGATATTACTAGAGATGGAAACACCAAAACATGGGTTTAACTAAGGAAAGCCTTTTAGCCACATCCACCTTTTTGTCTCTTTGTTCTTGTGTTGGTTCAGATTGAAAAATAGAGGAGACTGAGATAGACTATTTCAAAATTTGAATAGGAAAAATGTAGACTAGGGTGTGTTGCACCCTTGTCTGACACTTTTGGGATAGAATTATGGGAATATAGCTCACATTATCTCTTAATTTCATTTCTAAAACCCTCTATCATATTTGACACCCTAAGGACTATGGATCCTTGCTCCCAAGTCCAATAGTTTCAGGCTTTGCTTGCTATCATAGGTGCACCTTTGTATGTTTATTTAATTTTTGTAGATATTAGTGGTATTTTGTTTGTCTATAATTTTATTTTAGTAGTCTATGTTTCTTTTTATGCATTCTTTAAGACCTAATTATCTTACATCCAAATCAATCAATCCATCTTCTATGCAACAACGAAAGAGAACCTAGGTTGCTTGAATATCTTTTACTAGAGTTAGTCAAGAATAACAACTTTGGTCTATTTGTATTCCATTTCTTTATGAAAGAGAGGTTGTTTTTGGTTAAATTACTAGCTAGATTTATCCATATCCTTTCCACATCAAACAAAAACTAAGAATATGAAGAGTTGATTAGGTCTCTAGCCTTTGTTGTGATCTTGTTTAGTAGCAATATATTTTGCAAGGTAAAATTCATGTTACTTTCTTTGAAACTCCATTTCTTGCTAGTAATGTTGGGCTTGAAAAATAAGCTCTTCTTGTTATAGACTATACTCTCTCTCTCTCCCTCTCTCTCTCTCTCTCTCTCCAACCTTTAATTGTAACTAGAACTGAATCATGTATCTTATATTCTTAAATTAGCAAGAAGTTTGGATTGATTATGAGAATATATCTAAGCTTCGATGAAGGATAAGTAGGGGTGAGAGGTTGACAAGAAGTAGGTAAGTACTTATAACTTGTTGTAGTAGGGCTAATTGGGATGAAACTAGAAGGATTCCTAGTTTGATATTGTTGATGAGATAAAAAATTTGTAATTTCATGGAAAGGAGGAACAATAATTTGTTTTTCATGGTATTATTCCATAATTTAGAATAAAGAAAGCTAACACATTTACCAATTCTTAAGAAGGTCTTCTCAAATATAGAACTAGGTACATACCACAAGAGACCAGATTTTAATCATAGATTTGTTAGGTTCTTAAAATATGCCTCTTTGAGGTTTATTACACTAAAGAACACACCAAATATTTAGCTTGATGAGAATATTGTCCCATTATGTGTGCCAAAAAAAAATCTAGCATGCTAATGACACAATGGAAACAACCTCAAAGTGTGAGACCTTTGCAAAGTGAGGTTGAATCTTTAAAGAAGATTGAATTCCTTTTGAATCTATATTTAGGAATGTTGATCCAGCCCAACATTGAGAAATACTAATATATTTACTTGCAAAGGAAAAGGGGGAGAAATAATGCATAAAAGGAAAAGGGATGGTGGTGCCCCCAAATTGTGGCTCTTCCAACCTAGTGTTGTATAAAATACTAATGAAGCTACTAAGGGACATACAAAAATACTCCATTCAACATACTAACACATTAATATTTCATATAGAGGTTTTAAAACTTCACAACCTTAGACAGAAAGATGTCTTTCACATCTACAAAACTCCCCAAACTAGCAACATAGTCTACAAACTACACTAAATATGTGTGTTTTCTACATGAAAGTGTTAAGATACGAGACATACTACAAGGATCTATCCTCAAATCACAAGATAGTAAATAAACATCTAATATGCACACATCTAAACATAAAATTGAATGAAGAGAAGGTAAGGAATAAAAACTTTATTGATAAAGAGGCATATGATAGTTATAGTGATAGATCTTACAAAATGCATTAATTTATACATAGAAAAGAAGAAGAACCATTAAACCCTTACAATGAGGCTTACCAACCTATTTATCATCTCTACATAATTATCTCTCTCAAACATGTGGTGAGAAAAGTCAGGGTTTTCCAAGGATGACCATAATAGAATACAAAATATTTGGTCTCCAAAATTCTGTAAAAAGAACAGAATGCAAACACAACCTAGAATCTTAGATTGGAGCTTCTCAACCAAATCAAACTCCACATGCCAAATCTTAATGAACAATGGAACTTGATTATGAAAGTAAGGCCCACTCAACCATTCTTGAGATAACAACAAAGAAGAAATCATTTTTCTCAAAAGACAGTCTCCATACCCCTCATTGACTACCATAATACAGAAAAATAATGCAGCTTTAAAAGCCATTAATTTACAAACCAAAATGTGATCCCTCATATAAAGCACATTTTCAACTATAATCTCTGGATTAACGATCAAATTGAAATGATTCACACAATTTTGTTTCTCAAACATCTTAGATCATGAATGATTATCAATTTTTTTTCAAAGAAAGAAAAGATTACAAATAATAACAATCAACCCTCTGATAAGATCTAACTTCATATGTCATACATATAAGAACCCACGGCCCCCAGGCAGGTAGAAAACCAGAGGTCCCCACAGAAATCCTCCATATTCTTCATTCTACTCGTCCATGGTCTATTCTGCCGACAGTCAATGCGCTACATTGCTTACACATGTTTGAGCACACCTTGCCCTCTTCCTCATGACAAGTGTTCTTCTCAATTCCTCCACCTTGTGACATTTGTCATAACACTAAACTTTAAATCCAACTCACCTCCTCTCATGCAATCTTATCCCTCCATGCCACTTTGAATCGTATCCCTCCATGCGATTTTGAATCTTGGCCCTCCATTTTCCTCTCAAAATTCTATAAATTGGATCCTTCTCCCTCACTAATCATCACTTGAGAATCATAATTCCATTATACTAAAATCATCTTGAAATCTATATTGTTATGCTATTTGGAGAGAAATCCACATTTCCAAGATCACAAAGAGCAAACCAAGTGAGATGGGTACCTCAATTTGGGTCAAGCCTGGAGAAATGAAGCTATAATGTTATATTATTGTGCTAAATGAATTTTTGTCTTATGCATTTGTTAATATCATATTTTCATCCTCTTCAAGAGTATTATGAAATTTCTCTTGCCCTGTCTCTATTTTTCTCTCATTTTAGATTTCTCTTAATTTTTCTATTTTGATCTTTGATCATTTATCGAGTGGAGTTGAATGTGATCTATGACCAACATCAAAATTTGGCTTGGTTCTTGATTCTCACATAATTTAACAACCATTATTTTACATGATTCATACATTCTTAAGTTGGTTTGTACACCACCTTTTGATGTCTCATTTAGGGTTCACTCTAAGGCACATGAGTAGGGCTCTTGCTTGTGTTTATACACATTATTACTTTCCATATTATTAAACATAGTTAAGGTTTAGATAACACACTTTTATCTCAGATCCAACTTGGCTATTATTGGAGATGGAAACACCAAAACATGGGTTTGATTAAGGAAATCCTAATAGACACATCCACCTTTTTATCTCTTTGTGCTTGTGTAGGTTTAGATCGAAAAATAAAGGAGACTGAGATAGACTATTTCAAACTTTGAATAGGAAAAACGTAGACTAGGGTGTGCTGCACCCTTGTCTGATACTTTTGGGATAGAATTATGGGAATCCAGCTCACATAATCTTTTAATTGCATTTCTAAAACCCTCTATCAGATTTGACACCCTAAGGACTATGGATCCTTGCTCCCAAGTCCAATAGTTTTAGGCTTTGCTTGCTATCATAGGTGCACCTTTGTATGTCTATTTCAGTTTTTGTAGATATTAGTGGTATTTTGTTTGTCTATAATTTTATTTTAGTAGTTTATGTTGCCTTTTATGCATTCTTTAAGACCTAATTATCTTACATCCAAATCAATCAATCCATCTTCTATGCAACAAAGGAATAGAACCTAGGTTGCTTGAATATCTTTTACTAGAGTTAGTCAAGAATAACAAATTTGGTCCATTTGTATTCCATTTTTTTATGGAAGAGAGGTTGTTTTTGGTTAAATTACAAGCTATATTTATCCATATCCTTTCCACATCAAACAAAAACTAGGAATATGAAGAGTTAATTAGGTCTCTAGCCTTTGTTGTGATCTTGTTTAGTAGCAATATATTTTGCAAGATAAAATTTTTGTTACTTTCTTTGAAACTCTATTTCTTGCTAGTAATGTTTGGGCTTGAAAAACAAGCTCTTCTTGTTATAGACTATACTCTCTCTCTCTCTCTCTCTCTCTCTCTCTCTCTCTCTCTCTCTCTCTCTCTCTCTCTCTCTCTCTCTCTCTCTCTCTCTCTCTCTCTCTCTCTCTCTCTCTCTCTCTCTCTCTCCAACCTTTAATTGTAACTAGAACTAAATCATGTTATATCTTATATTCTCAATTTAGCAAGAAGTTTGGATTGATTACGACCATATATCTAGGCTTCGATGAAGGATAAGTAGGGGTGAGAGGTTGTGATGCAGGAGCATCCCCAGTTCATAGCAATCTTGCATCAACCAAAAAACATTTTCCTTTCTATTTTGTTTTTTGTTTGTTGTTTCAGTTTTCCTTTCTACGTGTCTCGATTTTGGCTCACTAGATCCTGTGAAGTTGGATTCTACTTGAAGACTTGATCATCTTTCATGTTTCCAAACCACATCGCATTTGGATCATTTTCCAGCAAGATATCACTATCGGTTTCCATGACTGTTTCCTGTTACCGGCTGACAGTCCTTTGTTACCGATTATCTGGACCTATTTTGGTGATCTATCGGAACTCCTTCCAAAGCTTGTAGAGCCTTGGGCATTTATTCCGATGTTCCTTGGCTTGTGGCTGACCTTTTCGCGTGATCTACATTTCATCGTTTGGATTTTTTGGAGGAATCTCTTGGCAGAGGTTGACCTTGTTATTTTACATGTTAGGTCCTGTTCTTCGGGTTTTGATCCCTTTTGGGTCAATTGGATCCTTTGGATCAATATATATATTTGTAATTATGCTTTAGAATGTAATGAAATAAGAGAATCAAGTAGCTTGACTGTGCATAGAAGATAGATCATAAGATCCAAGGTCTCAGTTGTGACCTATTCTACTAGGCCTATGAGCTGGTATGTTGTAACCCGGTTACCAGTTGGATGTAATCAATTTTCATGCAATAAAACAATTTGTTCTACATTGCCTCCATCATATCTTTGTGTTTCCATTATGTTTACTCTTGTTGACCGGTCCCAATTGGTCTCTTTGAGGTACCTCCTCACTGGTGAATGCTTCAAGTTGACAAGAATTAGGGAAGTACTTATAAGTACTTGTTGTAGTAGGGCTACTTGGGATGGAGCTAGGAGGATTCCTAGTTTGATATTGTTGATGAGATGAAAATTTTTTATTTTCATGGAAAGGAGGAACAATAATTTATTTTTGATAATTGAGAATAAAGAAAGCTAACACATTTACCAATTCTTAAGAAGGTCTTCTCAAATATAGAACTAAGTATATACCACTAGAGTCACCAAAATTTAATCGTAGATTTGTTAGGATCTTGAAACATGCCTCTTTGAGGTTTAATACACTAAAGAACACACCAAATATTAATCTTGATGAGAATATTGTCCCATTATGTGTGCCAAAAAAAAATCTAGCATTCTAATGACACAATGGAAACAACCTCAAAGTGTGAGATCTTTGCAAAGCGAGGTTGAATCTTTAAAGAAGTTTGAATTCCTTTCTAATCTAGATTTAGTAATTTTGATCCAGCCCAACATTGAGAAATACTAATATATTTGCTTGCAAAGGAAAAGGGATGGTGGTGCCCCCAAAATGTAGCTCTCCCAACCTAGTGTTGTATAGAATACTAATGAAGTTGCTAAGGGACATACACAAATCCACCATTCAACATACTAACACATTAATATTTCATAGAGAGATTTTAAATCTTCATAGCCTTAGATAGAAAGAGGTCTTTCACATCTACAAAATTCCCCAAACTAGCAACATAGTATACAAACTACACTAAATATGCATGTTTTCTACTTGAAAGTGTTGACATACGAGACATACTACAAGGATCTATCCTCAAATCAAAAGATAGTAAATAAACCACTATATGCACACATATAAACATAAAATTGAATGAAGAGAAGGAAAGGAATAACAAATTTATTGATAAAGAGGCATATGATAGTTATAGTGATAGAGCTTACAAAATGCATTAATTTCTACATAGAATAGAAGAAGAACCATTAAACCCTTACAATGAGGCTTAAAAACCTATTTATCATCTCTACATGTTAGGAAGACATAAAGAAAATGAAGGATTTTAAACCCTAGATCCACATGTTCTGAATGGTAAGTCTAATAGAAGACCTCATCACATCCAATCTTTAGTGGCCCAAGACATCAAAGGAACTATCAACAACTCGACCAGAGATTACTTTAGTGGCGAATATTTGCCAATGGAAAATTTTTCACGTTGACAACTTGGGAAATGACGAATATTTTGTACCGACTGGGGGTGGCCATGTCGCCAAAATATTATCAATTTCTGTCAAAGTCACGGCTCGATCGCCATATGTTTTAGGCAATTAAATGTTTCTATGCGATGATTTCACCAATACAATATATGGTGGACACATGGTAAATTTAATTTTTTCGCCTACACTCTTCGAGGTTGCCTTAATAGATGACCATAATTCACCTATAGGCATGTGAAGATTTGTTAGCCAGGAGGACCCAATTTGCCCGACATTTTGTCGACGCGTGTCTCCATTCACCCCAAATTTTTCCAGCTATATTGTATTTGCCAATTATTTAGATGACCTATAATCGCCTAAAAAATTGCATGTCATATTTGGACAACCTATAATCATCTCGAAAATTACATAAGTCATGTTATAGTTACACGAGATTCGCCAAATATTTGTATACCATATAAAATTCCCGTGGAATTTGCCATATAAGGATTGGTATAAATACATGCAAAGATCAGATCTATCTCAACATAATCCGGTGGGTTCTAGGCTCTGAATTCTTATCAATAGTGAATTTTCAGACCAAGGAAAATCATTGTTGTTGACTGCATTGGCGACTGCTAGTGACGTAAAGGTGAGCGATCATATTTTTTAAGTGTTATAATATTATTCTAAATTTATCTATATTTGTTTGCATTATTGAGTTCATTTTTATTCAGTGGCGACCCATCAGTGCCAAGTAGTCAGGACTCAAGGGGGAAATTCAGACCCCAGATATCTAGGTTGTAGGTCGTAGGACCAATGAAACATATATTATACATTATAGTCTATTATTGCTTCTTCAAAAAATTGATATTTTTTTGGCAGCCTTTATTTCGTTGGAGATGTCGAATAGGAAGAGGGGTAGGAAACCTGAATGTGGGGAAGGCCATGAGAGGCCAACATAAAGTAGAACATTGTCTTCGTACTTTGGCATTGAAAAAGAAAGTGGTGAAAATCAGGAAGGTACATCATCACAAGTACAAGTACAAAATTCACCACCTACATCGTATGTTGAAGACGACAGCGAACCTGATATCTCAGATCAGGATGATCTTGAAGAAGATTATCTGGTAGATGCCCAAGTTAGCCGAAATGATATAGTTGACTTGGGTGATAATGCCATTGATGATAATGCACGGAAGGGGAAAAGAAAGGCAAGATCAAAAAAGGGTGAACCACATTCAAAAAAGGATCGAGAGTGGGATATGTTAGTGAGGAATTTTCAAACTAATGTTAGGGTTTCAAGCAGATCAGAAGCAAATATGAACTAACAATTATATGCAGATTTAAATACAAAAGATAAAGAAATAAAACAGGACACAGATAACATAGAGATTTAACGTGGTTCACCCAGAATGGGTTACGTCCACCATACACAGCCATCCAATCTTTCTTATTATCTAGCAAAAACAATACATCAACCTTACAATGCCTTAAGCATCCCAGCCACTTATAACATGAATTTTTAGGGCAACAAACAAAGTCAGCCTTTTTAGGGTTTTATTACAATGTCGGTTTTCATCAACAAAAAACAACAAAAAAAATTTCTCGGGGGCTCCTACCCCCAAACCCCTGCCTGGGGCTCGACTCTGCCCTGGACCCCAGCGAGGATACGTGCTGAGTGTACAGTACTTTGCTGATCAGTCACCATATTTTAACAATCTCCCACTTGGAGACTGATACTACATGACACCACTGTACATGCAACATCCACTGGATAAAACACTAGGACTCGACTGGTATAAATTCCACAATTATCAATCAAGAAGACCAATAGAAACTGATGAAGAAATCAGCGTCTCTTATGGAATTGCCTTCATGAACATATCAGCAGGATTCTCACTTGTGTGAATCTTCTCAAGCCGTAACTGACCCTCCTCCAAAACAGTCCGGATGAAGTGGTACCTAAGCTGAATGTGCTTTGTCCTTGAATGAAAAGCAGAGTTCTTTGCAAGATGAATGGCACTCTGGTTATCAGTATACAATAGGCTATCCTCTTGTGTCTGACCCAATTCCTCCAGAAAATATTGCAACCAAATCATCTCCTTGCTGGCTTTTGTAGCAGCAACATACTCAGCTTCAGTGGTTGAAAGTGCAACAACCTTTTGTAGCCTAGAAATCCAACTGACTGCAATTCCCCCCTATAGTAAAAACATACCCTGTAGTACTCCTCCGTGAATCAATATCACCCACTAGATTAGAGTCAACAAATCCACTTAGAGTAGTATTAGATCCTTTGAAACATAATGTCTTCATAGTAGTTCCTTTCAAATACCAAAGAATCCATTTCACAACATTCCAATGTTCCATACCCGGATTACTCATAAACCTGCTCACAACTCCCACTGCATGTGCAATATCTGGCCTTGTGCATACCATTGCATACATCAGACTGCCAACAGCTAATGAATATGGGATGTTAGAAATTTTATTAACCTCTTCTTGTGCCTTTGGGCACATCTCCTTAGTCAATTTGAAATGACTAGCCAAAGGTGTACTAACTGCTTTGGCATCCCGCATGTTAAATCTTTTCAACACCTTCTTTATATACTCACTTTGGGACAAATTCAAGGTTTTATTTTTCCTGTCCCGTGTAATCCTCATATCGAGAATTTGCTTAGCTGCACCCAAATCCTTCATAGCAAATGACCTAGCTAATTTCTATTTAAGATCATTTATATGTTGCATGTTAGACCCAGCAACAAGCATGTCATCAACATAAAGCAACAGGATAATATAACTGCCATTATCAAATCTCTTAAAATATACACAATGATCAGAATGACATCTATGATAACCGTGTTCAGCCATGAAACTATCAAATTTTAAATACCATTGTCGGGGTGCTTGCTTTAGGCCATACAGACTTTTCTTCAACCTGCACACCAAGTTCTCCTTACCTTTGACCTCATATCCCTGTGGTTGCAACATGTAAATTTCCTCCTCCAAATCTCCATGGAGAAAAGCTATTTTGACATCTAATTGTTCAAGATGTAAATCATCTGCAGCCACAAGACTAAGTACAGTTCTAATTGAAGTCATTTTTACAACTGAAGAAAATATTTCATCATAATCTATACCCTTTTCTATGCAGAACCTTTTACCACAAGTCTGGCCTTATATCTTTTCTGACCTCCTTCCTCCTCCTTCAGCCGATAAACCCATTTGTTAGGCAAGGCTCTTTTTTTTGTAGGTAAAGGGACTAAGTCCCAAGTCTTATTTTTCATCAAGGAGTCCATCTCCTCTTTCATGCCCAGCTCCCACTGTTGTTTGGCATCTACCTGCATTGCTTCTTCATATTCTTCTAGTTCACCAGAATCCGTTAATAAAATAGAATACAAAGAAGGAGAAAATCTTTCAGGGGGTCTACTTGTCCTCGTAGAACGTTTAACACTTGTAGGAGTTTGTGGGACAATCTATTGTTGCAGAGCATTAGGTACCTATGGCATTTCATTTTCAGGAATCTCATCCAACACCACATATTCTTGTTTGTCCTATTCATGCTTCTTTTCCTACATCTGTTCTTTATACATAACCTTCTCATTGAATATAACATCTCTACTTCTAATTATTTTCTTATTTTCAAAATCCCATAACCGATAGCCATATTCATCTATCCCATATCCAATGAAGGTACATTTCTGAGATTTAGCATCAAGATTGGTTCTGTTTTCTTTATCAACATGGACAAAAGCTTCGCAACCAAAAGTTTTTAGAAAAGAATAATTTACCTTTTTACCAGTCCATGCCTCCTTTGGAATACCACCATCCAAAGGAGTTGAAGGTCCTCTATTTATCAAATAGACAATAGTATGTACAACATTTGCCCAAAAATGTAAGGGCAATCCAGCATGCAATCTCATGCTCCTCGCGCGTTCCATGATAGTCCTATTCATTCTCTCTGACACACCATTTTTCTGTGGAGTTCCTGGAACTGTCTTTTTCTTTCGAATCCCATTTAAGGAGTAGTAATATTCAAATGCTTTGCTGCAATACTCACCTCCATTATCCAATCTGAGACACTTCAACTTTTTTCCTTTCTCATTCTCAACCAAAGCTTTCCATTTCTTAAAAGTTTCAAAAACATCTGTTTTTGTTTTAGGAAATATACCCATGTTTTTCTGGTTGAGTCATCAATAAAAATAACATAATAACAAGAGCCACCAAGAGATGATACCTGAGTCGGTCCCCCTACATCTGAATGTACAAGCTCTAACTTCTCACTCTTCTTCTCTTTCCCAACCTTGAGAAATCTGACTCTTTTCTGTTTACCATAAACACAGTTTTCACAGAACTCTAAATCAATCTTCTTTAGTCCTAGAAATAGATTTTTGGAGTGAAGGGTTTTCATCCCTTTCTCACTCATGTGCCTAAGCCTATGGTGCCACATCATCGAATCTGTTCTTGCAACATTTATTATTGTTGTCCCTACAATAACTTTATCTGTAGCAGCTAGGGTAGAGTAAGTGTTACCTATACACATATATATTGTGCCTACACACCTTTAGCTATTACTAATGATCCTTTAGCGACCTTCCACATACTGTCTGAGAGGGTAACTATGCAACCTTCACTACCTAATTGCCCTCCAGAAATTAAATTTCTTCTTAAATTAGGAACATGTCTTACCTCCTATAGAAACCAATCATTTCCATTCTGCAACTTGATCTTTATCTTTCCTTTTTCAACAATTTGACAGGACTCATCATCACCCAAATATACCTGTCCAAAATCACCTTGAACATAATCTAGAAAATATTTTCTATGGGGTGTAGCATGAAATGAAGCCCCAGAATCTATTACCCAGGAATCATTAACATTATCCAAACATAAGATTAAAGCATCTTGTAAAGTATAACTTGCAATATTAGCTTCCTTACTATCATTTTCATTTTTGTCCGCTTCTTTGTTTTTCTAAGACCAACAGTCTTTCTTTAGATGACCAGGCTTTCTGCAGTACCAACAATTTTTCTTTCCTCTAGATTGAGAGCGTCCTTTCTTTGACTTCCCTCGTGACTTCTCATTCCAAGGGCCTTTTCCTCTTTCCTTTGATCTTCCTCTGTTCTCCACATTCAAAACACTACCCAATGATGTTGGAGTCTCACCTGTGCTTTTCCTTCGCATTTCCTCACTTAGGATAACACCAACAATATCATCAAATACCTAAGTATTTTTACTAGAGACAGAGTTACTTATAGCCATAACCAAGCTATTCCAGCTTTCTGGCAAAGAACATAAAATCAAGAGAGCCCTAACCTCTTCTGCAAAGGTAATTTTTACCGAAGACAATTGACTGGTAATTGTATTAAATTCATTTAAGTGCTTCGCTATAGATCCTCCCTCACTCATTTTCAAATTAAACAAACGCTTCATAAGAAATACCTTATTCGAAGCCGAGGGTTTCTCATACAACTTAGCCAATGTTGCCATCAAATCTACAGCCGTTTTTGCTTCTGTTATATTGAATGCTACAGACGGTGCAAGGCACAATTGAATGGATCCCAGTGCCTTTCTATCTAAAATGTCCCACTCTTCATCTGACATTGTGGTCGCTTTCTTTGCCTTTCCTTCCAATGGCCGCCACAAATCCTTTTGATACAGGTAATCCTCCATCTGCATTTTCCATAACTGATAATTCTGGTCGTTAAAATTTTCGACCTTGAATTTGGAATCCTCCATTGCTCCCACTCAAATCTGAGAGTCCTGCCAATTTACAGAATACCTCGCTTTGATATCAATTGTTAGGGTTTCAAGCAGATCCGAAGCAAATATGAACTAACAATTATATGGAGATTTAAATATAAAAGATAAAGCAATAAAATAGGACACAGATAACACAGAGATTTAATGTGGTTCACCCAGAATGGGTTACGTCCACCATACATAGCAGTCCAATCTTTCTTATTATCCAACAAAAACAATACATCAACCTTACAATGCCTTAAGCATCCCAACCACTTATAACATGCGTTTTTTGGGCAATAAACAAAGTCAGCCTTTTTAGGGTTTTATTACAATGTCGGTTTTCATCAACAAAAAATAGCAACAAAATTTTTCTCAAGGGCTCTCGCCCACGAACCCTCACTTTTCTCGGGGGCTGCCACCCCCAAACCCTTGCCCGGGGCCCGGCCTGGCTCTGGACCTCGGCGAGGATACGTGCTGAGTGTACAGTACTTTGCTGATCAATCACGACATTTTAACAATTAATTGGGCATCAAAGTATCCATTTGTTGAACCAGTCCAGAATCCAATTGAATGCGAGCCTCCAATATAAAGCAGGTTGCAGCTAAAATTTGACACCATAGAAAAGCATATGGGTAAAGTTTATGAAAAAAAAATGATAGACGGGGTTGAAAAATTAGTCATAAGATGGAAAACAAAGGAGGAATGTAAGCATGTGAGGAATGCTGAAGAGTATTGTTTTCATGAGAAAATACAGACGAAGCCTGCTGAAGTTAAAGGCTCTATTGAAGCTACTTTTGGAAAAGCAATGCAAATAGAACAATTGGGAAAAGTTGTTCAGTTAAGCGTTGTTTTTTATATTTTGAGTAGAGGGCATGCTATGACAGATTTCCCATCAATTAGTGGTTTATTGCACTTTTTGAAAGTTCCTAACTATCCTAATGGATATTGGTCAATAAATAGTGGATGGGAATGGGCAAGATGTCTTGCTGAGGTTGAAAAAGAAGATGTAAAGGAAAAAATAAGAGAGTCAAACTTTATTGCATTTTCTTTAGACAAAGTTATGGCAGTAGACAATACTTCATGGGTATGCATGCATGTTTATACTATAGAGAATCATACCCATCAACCTCATCTACTATCTGTTTCTAAAATGAAGGAGAGTGCAACAATGGAAAATTTATTTCAACTAGTAAAGAGAAGTTTAATTGAATATGGAGGTATGGATGACATGACGATAGCCAAAAAATTGGTTTGTGTTGGAGCAGATGGAGCTTCAGTAATGCAAGGTCACAGGAACGATCTTTGTACAAAGATTGAAACTTCAGTTGCACTGTACATTACTGCAATTCACTGCATGGCTCATAGATTGAATCTAGCTTTTGGAATTGTGAGCAAGTTTGCTTCGATTAAAAAAATTGAAATTTTAATCAAAGAGATTTACTCACACTTATATCGAAGTCCCAAGCGATTTACGGAATTTCAACACTTTGTTGATGGAATAACTGATGGGAACAAGCTTCTCAAGGATAATGATACCAGATGGATCTCTTTGGATGGTCCAGCGCATTGATTGTTTTCAGAATATCCATCCTTGATTGGACTATTTCACACAACTCGCGGCGAATCAGATCAACCAAAATTTCCTGACCTTCTTCGGAGGTTAAGTAATTTAGAGACACTCTTAACTTTAGCAGCTCTTCTGCCCATGCTAAAGGAAATGAGGAATATTATGAAGGTTTCCCAAAAAAGAGCTCTGTATATTGTAGAATATGCTACGCTGCGTAAGATGACATGCATGACCCTCGACAATCTCTATCGAAATCAATCAATACTATCTGATAAAAAATTTGTTAAGTGGCAGACACTCACAGATTTGAACAATCCTGATAAATTTTTACAAATCGGTACAAATGGAGAGGTATGTGCCAATGTATGTGGAGTTGAGATACAAATGCACTTTTATGCCACGGTAGACCCCGAGGAACCAGGAAAGCACCCCAGGAAGCAACTAGAAAGAGTTAAAAGGGAAGATTTTGACAAGATTGTTGAAACTGTAACTACTTCTGTGAAGAAAATTGCGTATGATCTTTCCTCACAAATTAGAAGCAAATTCCCTCTTAACAACCTTCTCAAAGCCATGTCTATTGTGTTTCCTCCTTATTGGAGCCTCAACAATGCATCTGATTTTCAAAGTAAGCTATTGATTTTGATAAAACAATTTTGCACATCAAAGGAATTGAATGGAGTAACTATAAATGGAATATTAGACGAAACTCATCTTTGAGAGAAATCATCTCATTTTGCATACACTATGAGAGAACAATATGCCAAAATGGAGAACCCCCACGAAGAGGGATCAATAACAAGGCTTTGGAAATCTATAGCTGAGAACTTAGCGTTGCGTGATTCAATGCCAAAATATGTGAAGCTTTCTGATTTATGTCTTACCATGATATTGGGTTCGGTGGAAGACGAGAGATTTTTCAGTGCTTTGGGGTTCCTAAAATCAAAGCTAAGAAGCAAACTAAACAAAAATTTAGAAAATTGCTTGAGGCTCTATACATCTAGGTATGATGTCCACACTTTTCCTTACGATAGGGCACTGCAAATCTGGAGGTCCAAATGTGAAAGAAGAGGTTTGGGCAACACTTCAAACCAAAGTGCCAATGGGACTATTGACTCATGTACTGGACCTACTGGTAGCATTGAGATGCAGTTCAACGAAGGTATGCAGACTCAGAGTGAAGAAACCACAGACAAGAATCAAGAAAGCTCTGAATTTGATGAGGATGAATGGCAACTGTAAGAGATTGGTATTTATTAATCTTATTGTTGTATCTTATCATTCATATTACAAAAGCATATTACTTTATGCAATTAGAATTTAATATTGATTTGTAATTGTATTTTTCAACTTTCTATTTCCAAATTTAAAATAGCATAATAAAAAAAAAGACCATAATGTGTTTATTGATACAGAGATGTTTATTGTTTATTTAGACATGTTTGAGTCTCAAATCTATGTGATACATTTCAGAACCATATGATACAATCCATTCAATAGTAATACACATGTCGAGAACTTAGATTTTCATTAATTCTTTCAAAATATAGCCATATGATACAATTCATTCAATAGTAATACACCGATCTGTGTGATTCTCCAATGTCCATGCAAAAGTGAATACATTAGATCCTGTGTGATTCTCCAATGTCCATGCAAAAGTGAATACAAAGATTCAGAACCTTTGCAAATGACCTTGAATTCCCTTTTATAGAAACAAGGGAGCAACAACAACTTCAGGTCAAATTGCAAGTTTGCAACATGTGAAGACTCAACATCAATATCACAAACTTAGCATAGATTTATATGGCCATCACAAACCGTATTAGCAATTTAATATCTGCTACATGTCTGATGTCTCCTGTTCAAAAAATAGTGTTCAAAATTAAATATTAAATATAGATAATAGCAGTACCTAAAACCTAGTAATCAGAAATAGAGAAATGCATAAATGTTAAAGCAAGGGAGAATTTGAGAATACAAATTTATTGGCTGAAGTTTTGCATTATGCATAATAGATTCATAGGTTGGATTAGCAAAATAGCAATAGCGAGTTCTGGTTTTTTCCTATTCACAAAACAGAGTTATTTCAAGCGATGCCAAATTCCAGACAGAAAAAACATAAAACCTTGAAATTAAGAGTAAAAGAAGAAAATTGTGCAATACATACTATGATTCTTAAGATTTTTGTGCTAGTTTTTGTAGGGGATGGAAGGTCAATATTCTGTAAACTATGGAAAGTCAACTGCAACTTCGTCAACATTCCATATTTAGAAGATTGACTTGACATCACTGTTTCATCCTATACCAAATTTAGAGTTGTAAATGGTTGGATGAATTCTAGAAAGCTTTGGGGAGTTGTGTCCTTAGGAAGCAAGTCTAAATCAAACTTCATTTTTATCTCCATGCTTTTTTTGTAAGCTTTTTTTCCAATGAATTTATTTGATGGGTCAACGGTCTTAGGAAAACCAAGTTTAATCAAATTATTTTTCTTTCCTTGCATCTTAAATATCTTTTTTCCATAATTTAACATAACTTTTGATGTTTCTCTTAGTTTCTGGCATTTTTGAATGATAGATGATGTCTTAACTATGTCATCAATGCGGCTCTTAATTCCCTTGGATGCCAAGTAGCTGTCACTAGAACTGTAGACTACTTGCAGAATCTTTTTTGCCATATCCTATTTTGAATAAACATGTATGCTCTTCTCAAAGTGCCCTTTGATTTTCATATAAATTACTCTCAGACTTTCATTCAATTCAAACCATTCCCACAAATTGTCACTCCTTTGTATTATTTGCCGCCAAATGTTTTCTTGTATATACTTCATTGTATTTTTCATATTATCTTTCAATCTATCCTCCAAAGTTTTTATTTTATCATTTGCATTGTGCAGGTCTTCTTTCATTTGTGCACATTTTTTTCTTTCTTCCTCTACTTCCTCTTGCAAATGTTTTTCTTTTTCCTTCCCACGATCCAATAGGTCCTGTAATTTTCTCATTTTGGCAACAGCAGACTCATAACTTTTGTATAATTTTTGAAAACTGGTTTTTTCCTCATCAATTTTTTTACTGCTGTTAGCCAGTTTTTCTGTCAAGTCCTTCAATTTTGCATCCATCTTTTCCTGCTCTACAATTTCTACTGCAAAGCCCAAATTTTTTATCCTTTTCTATAAATCATTGCACTTGCTATCTGTTGCTTTCCTCCTTGATTTTTTGTTTGCCAGGTCTACCTGTAACTTTTCTATTTGTTTCTCCAGATTATTTTTTTCTCTCTCCACCTTTAGTAGTGAAGTGTAGACCACTTTGTTAGTCCTTTTTGACACACTAATTTTGTCCACATTATGTACTTTGGAAAAATCCATTTTGAGGGTGCTAACTTGAAATTTAGAGGGATCTATCTGATTGTGTGGTGGATTTTTATCTTTAGTTCAGGTCAGGGGCATAACAACCATGAACTCCATTATATCTTTTTGTGGGTCATATATTGGAAATACCCTGTTCCTTGTAGGCTCTTCGTTTAAAAATTTAGTCAGGGAAACCCTATGAAATGCTTTCTTTTTTTCTTTATTTGTTTTTGCTGTGTGTTCATATTTTTCATAGTAATCATGATATTGAAAATCTGGGCTTGTTGAAGCAATTTAATGTTTGAAAGGTGACATAGGAATTCCAGAGGCTCCAGTTCCACTTATTCCTATGGTTTTAACTAATGCTTGACTAGGATTACCAACAACAATTCCTGATACTGTCCCACTCCCACTAACACTTTCATGTGTAGTTTTCATAATCTTTTTAGGTGTGTGATCTGAAGCTTCAAATGATTGTTTTGTAGTGTCAGTGGCACTTGATATAGGATTCTGAATAGTATTAGTATCTACCACTAGTGGCCTCTTGCGAGAGATATTTTATTGTAGCCTTGTCCAACAACTAGACAACTAGTATCAGTAGTACTAGTAGTACCCATGCCAACCCCACCAATCACAACATCACTTGACTGAACAATAATGGGAATACTATCCCTAGATTCCCCACCTATGGCAGTGGCACTTGATTCACCACCAATGGGAATACCATGATGTGGTGGTGGTTGTGGATTTGAACCTGAAACAAATGTAGGTGGTCCCTGAGGGTAATGAGTAGTACCTATCCATGATGAATCAGAAGAATCAAGTCCAATGACTAGTTTAGCGGGAGATTCTGATTTTGAACCTGATGGAAGTTGTACTTGAAGTGGATACCAAATGCGCTCCCCTCTGGCACCTAGACCACCACCTTCAAAACCCATTTTTTCCACAATCCTTGCCCCTTTGCTATATTTTTCTTTCATGGACTCATGGACTGCACCTAATATTTTAGGGAATGTAGTAGTTGTTGCAATGGGATCAACCTCATACTCATCATCATCTTCACTCCTATCATGTGTTGTTGTGGGATGCTCCATATTCCACAATTTACTAAACTCTCCATCCTTGTTGATTGTCTCAAATTCTGCACTAGTCTTTGGTTCACCGAGATTCTTCCTCATAGTCCAAAAATCATTTATTTTGGTTTGAGTCCAAAAACTCTCTTTACATTCATGAAGAATTGATTTGGGAATAGATTTGTTAGATGGATTAGTAGATTTTAGGTAGAAATTATAGGACCTCCTATTTTGGATGTCCTGGACCTCCTCTGTTGTCCTCTGTATGTGTAATACCATAATTTGTGATGAAATTTCTTCTATTGAAATGTTATTGTCAGCTGCAATTTTCTCCATCTCTTTTTTAACCTCATCCTAGGAGTCCATGTTTCTAATCTTTTCTAGCAATGGTTTACTTTCATGTTGACATAACACTGAAGAGTTCCCATTTTTCTTAAGCCTTGCTTGAACTACACCGATTGGATCATACTGTCAGAGACCCTCATCACCAAAGTTAAAAACTGTCAAAAAATCATGTGCCACATTGAATGCTTTTCTATCAAATGTGAACCCTCCACATGAGAAAGACAAGGAAGGAAATATGCTCTTCTTTTGCTAACCATGGAAGTGCCTATCTATGCTCTCCAATTGCCATACATACTCCAATGCAAATACCCTCTCTGTCACATGTATTGGAAGTCTGTATGGTTTTACTGTCGATCCGTAAAACCTTAACACAGTGAATTCTTCCATGAAGAACCAGTCAGCCAATTCTATTTGACTTCCGAGTTGAATGTAATCTCTACAAGACACGGGCAACCTAGGCATTGGAGTGCTTGTAATTTCATTATACATTGGTGCCAAAAAGAAATCTACAAAATGGTTGTAGTTCTTTCTGTTATCATGCATCCTTATCTTTGGTGTCCATTCATATATTGGACACTCTGTTCTCTTCCCAGTCTTCTCATCAATCTTATAGTTCACAATTTGAAGCTTGTTGGTCTTGAATATTGCACGATACTTGGATAGAAGGAGATAGCACAAGTAGGATGAGAACCTAAATGTCTTACAGTAACCTTTTGTGGTCACTAGTAATTGTTTTTGCATGGATTGAACAATGTGCTCAATAAAAATATATCTTACTGGCTAACCTTCACAATGGATATTATAAATCATTTCAAGACTGTTTGCACCCACTTCCCTATTATTTTCCAATCCCAGGCAAAATGACAGCAAGGAAATAGTATCCCCAACTCATGGAACAAAAATGTTAGAATCATAAGGAGGCTTATGATTCTGATCCAACACAAAACCAGTACCACTCTTTATTAGAGCTTTGATAAATGAATCTCTATGACTTGGATCGAGACTCTCATAATTCCCTGCCAGCTTTCCAAGGTCAATTTGGATGTTTGAGTTTTGGGCTTCAAAGCTTAGGTTCAACAAACGAGAAAATTCCCCCTCGTTTATGGATAGAATTTCCTCTTTTGTATTTTTATTGACAATTGGTTTTTTATCTTCATCATAATTTTCGGTGCAGACCATGACAAAATCAGGGAAAGGGAATACTTCAAGTAACACCATGCTTCCCAATCCAGCATTCCACGATGCAATTTTAATTGTTCTTTGTTTTAACATTGGGTTGAAAATAGTAAATTTTGCCCTGCATGCATCTACCGCCTTACTAGACAATGCATATCTAATATCTATGATACGCTTTTTACCATAGAAAGTAGGGTCATACATATCATGGTATTCATCAGTGAAACCTGGTGTTTTAACCAATTCGGTTAGGTAAATTTTGTTTTTCACTTGGCTTCCTGTTCAACTACTGCTTCCTATTTTCCCCATCGCTGTTATTATTAATAATTCAAAATAATGCTAGATAAAACCTAAAAATGCTAACCCTCAAATTGGACCACAAGATTTAAAAAAGAAAAAAGGCGGGATGTAGGTGTTGTAGATTTTACCTGGAGTTTATATTTCATTAGATTAGCATAGACAGTCTCTGTTGCAACTTGCATTCCTCAATCTAGTAGCTATTTCTGAATCTTTGTCGATTTACAGGTTTGTCCATGAAATGAAATATGATTATGATTTACGAGTCTCTTATTTTGAAAACTGTGAAAAGTACAAAAGTAATACCTAAAGGGCAAAATATCTAGAATCACGTTGTAATTTTATTAATTATTATTAATAACTATTCCATGCTGAAGGACAAAACATTCATTACTTTAGTATAAATTATGAGGACATTAAATATAAAATGTTCAATTCCGAGCAAAGTTCTCACAAATGTGTTCACTTCCCACATTCGGGCCGAAATCCACCCTAAGTCGTTGATCTTAACTCATCCAACGGACGATGGCAAAATATCTAGAATCATGTTGTAATTTTATTAATTATTATTAATAACTATTCCATGTCAGCGAACAAAACATTCATTACTTCAGTATAAATTCTGAGGACATTAGACTTAATTATATTTAATTAAATTTAAAACGTTTCAATTTCGGGCGAAGTTCTCACAAATGTGTTCACTTCCCACATTTGGGCCGAAATCCACCCTAAGCCGTTGATCTTTGCTCATCCAACAGACGACTGTACCTATTGTCAGATGTCGTGGGTCCCATGACTTCTGCCATTTTTCTAGCATGTCACCATACTCGTGTCACTTTTCGAGTCTATTTTTTAAGTCTATTTAATCATTTTAAAATTCCACCCGAAAAAGAGCTTTATACTTAATTATATTTAATTAAATTTAAAATGTTAAATTCTGGGCAAAGTTCTCACAAATATGTTCACTTCCCACATTCGGGTTGAAATCCACCCTAAGCCGTTGATCTTTGCTCATCCAATGGACGATTGTACATGTTGTCAGATTCATGGGTCCCATGACTTCTGCCATTTTTCTGGCACATCACCATACTCGTGTCACTTTTTGGGTCTATTTTTAAGTCTATTTAATCATTTTAAAATTCCGCCCGAAAAAGAGCTTTAAGACTTAATTATATTTAATTAAATTTAAAATGTTAAATTTCGGGCGAAGTTCTCACAAATGTGTTCACTTCCCACATTTGGGCCGAAATCCACCCTAAGTTGTTGATCTTTGCTCATCCAATGAACGATGGTACCTATTGTTAGATGTCGTGGGTCCCATGACTTCTGCCATTTTTCTGGCACATCACCATACTCGTGTCACTTTTCGGGTCTGTTTTTTAAGTCTATTTAATCATTTTAAAATTCCGCCTGAAAAAGAGCTTTATAGACTTAATTGTATTTAATTAAATTTAAAATGTTAAATTGCGGACGAAGTTCTCACAAATGTGTTCACTTCCCACATTTGGGCCGAAATCCATCCTAAGTCATTGATCTTTGCTCATCCAATAGACGATGGTACTTGTTGAGTGCTGTTAGATGTCGTCAGTCCCATAATAAGAGACATTTAAATTTTAAAGATGTGCAATAGTTTGAGATAACTATTAAATCTAATGTTAATATTATTTGTAAAAATATGAAATTGAAAAATAGTATAAAACATGAAACTTAGTTTCTAGAATAAAACAAATAACTAAGTAAAAATAAAAATTTTGATATACAATTTGAAAGGTAAAAGTTTAATATAAAAAAGAAAACATTCAATATTAAATCTAAAATATTAATTTAAAGTTTAACAAAATTCTTTAAAAATATGTTTATGATGTATAATTTTAAAAAATAGTTTAAAAATATATATAAAAGTTCAACATAAATTTAGTGTAATATAAATTTTAATTTAATAAATAAATAAAGACTAAAAATATATATAAAAGTTCAACATTAATTTAGTTTAATATAGATTTTAATTTAATATAATTAAAATAAGTAAGTTTAATATAATTAAAATAAGTAAATATGTGCAGTCTTTTAAAAAATGTGCAGTCCTCAACTTGTTAAGCGAACAAATGTGGCAAGTACAACTATCAAGGTGGCAAATGTTTGTTGCAGAAGGAAGCTTTTTGCGGCAAGTCGCATGAATGGAGGGAGGAGAGGATGGAAGGAAATATTTTTCCTGATCTAATGGCATTAATGTCTTATCCTCCACACTCATTACCCACCCTAGACAGAGGTAGAATTTATTACCTTTTGATTTGCATGCCAAATTTTGTTTTGAAGAAGAGCAAATTTGTATCTTGTAGCTTTTGTATTACATTATTTTTGTAGGAAGTGTTTTTTGAAATTGCAGGTGACCATGGAGGCCAATTTCATGCTATGAACAAAAAAGAAATTGGTGCCCTTTTTGGGCAAAGTATCGGATAAACAAATGCAAGGATTATTCCAGTTTAAGGATGAGAAGTTGTGGGCACCAACTCGTCTGATGCTTGCGGAGGAGGTAGCACATATCCGTCACCGATATCGAACCAACATGGAGGTATACTCTTTGATTCTGGGGTGGGTCTGTGAATTCGAACTGGAGGTGGAAAAGGTGAAACTCACTTTGGTCAAATTGATAGATGGGGATTTTTTGATCAACCTGGACTTAGTTTTGGAGTGGGTGGTGCCGCGAGTTGGCATTCAAATTAAGGAAGGGGACGACCAGGAGGAATTGCTCCCTTTTATCCGTGGACCAGAGGATGAAATCAAATACCAGTATCATGAATGATCTTGTGTGGGGTGGAAAGCTATGAAACTTTTCATGAAATTAACCAGGGTGGATGAAGTCCTGAAGGCTCTGCACATGGTGGCAAGGATGGAGGTTGGTAGGGAATTGAGAGATAGATTTGAAGAAGCAGGGCCATACAGCTACTGACAAGTTTGGAGGGCGACCCCGACTTTGGGTGCCTAGACTGCATTCCAAAAATGAAAGATGAAGTGGCAAAAGGGAAAGTATCGACCTCCGAGGAAGGAAGAGAGGAGGCGACTCAGGGGGATAGAAAGTGAGTGGCCTATCACCCAATGCTTTTTAGTTTGCTTCCAAATGTTTTCAACTGTTAGTTTTTTAATTCCAAAATTTTTTATCAATGCTGGAACATTTGTTGGATAACCAACCATGAACTAGATGTAGGGTAGGATAATTTACAAGTTTGGATTGTGGGCAATATGGATCTCTTTCTGTCTGCATTTACACATGGTGATGGACTGCAAATTTTGTATTTTGAAATCTTTGAATCAATAGAATGAAAAAAATATTTATAAAATTATAATCAACCACTCAATGTACAAATAATTAATGAAACGAACTGATTTTTTTATATATATATTAAATATAGAGGAAGAAGCATTACATAAAAAAGATCACAATATTAAATTTATTTCCATTGTTTAACAAATAATTGAAATAACTTAGCTCATATACAAAAAACATTTGAAAAACTTTAATTAGTAAAAATGAAATAGAATTATAGAAAGCATTTTTATATCCATAAGACTCTAAGAGGCAAACTGTAACAAACTAGAATTTGAAAAATTATCATTAATATTTATGCTTTGGAAATTTACAATGTTTACGTATGAGACTTGAGTCCCTCGAAAACTTAAAAGCCAAAATGAGTGAGCCACTAGCACTAAGCCTGTTAGGGTTCAAGGACATAGGAAAAAAAAAACTACTAGGGGCCCAGGGGGGCAGGGCTAGGGCATAGGTAGTGGAATTGTTTACAATTTTGCCCTAAGAATCAGGCCCTCCTTCCATGTAGAATTCTTTAGACAGCATAAGCAGAAAGAATTATTCAAGCCACATGTAGTTTGGAAAGTCATCTAGGAGCAACCATTTTCGAAGGAAGTCCCTGCCAATCCGTGCCCATTTCCTGTGACGCGTCAACTGCTCCGCATTTAGGTTCAGGAGAAATGGTTGCCTTGCCACTGACACTGTTTGGTCAGGGAGGAGAAGCTTGGATAATTCACTCGCCCAAGGGATCCCCACCCCTACTTTTGCAAGGACAATAAGAGTAATGTCGTTTCCAAGGAAGTCTTCCTTAAAAACCTTCCTCAACAGCATCAACATATCCACCTTGTCTCCTCCGAGGTCCAGAAGAGACGCTAAGAAGCGGGATGTAATGTCCATGTTAACACAATACCTATTTTTCATTTCGTAGAAACCCTCTGCCCAAAACCATCCACACAACCTCATTGGTGAATGACCCAACCTCCTTGCAGACTGATTGGAGGGTTGGGTCTCTAATGGAGCCTAGAAAGGCCCTCTGGTCCTTTGCATAAATGATTCTCAAGCGGATGGGAGTGTCCATCTTGAAAAAATAGATGAACAAATTAAACAACCCAAGCCTATAAACCTAAACCAGAGGAAGAATTTAAATAACGTGAGCTCCAACGATTTATCTACCAAATGACAAAGGCTAATTGAAGATGAAAGAAGCAGAGATTGTATATAAATAGTTGAAGCTCTTTATTGTAATAATTACTTCTTTAACCATATTAATTGCTATAAATTTTTTTACATCTTTCGTATCTCTGCAAATCTTTCCCATAAATGCACTATTGTGCAAAAATGGAAAGAACTATAAACCAGTACCAAATTGGCAAGTATCACATTGGAAGTCGTGGGGATAGAGTGGATTGCAATTAGTGAAAATATATATATTAAATGAATGAAATTATCGATCACGATTCATGACATTTGATACGTCTATTGAATCCAATTCCATTCCAGGCACTTTCTAGTGAGCTATGTTCTCTTCAGAAAATTGGGCCGAAATAAATCTTCAGCCATTGATCTACAATCATCGAATGGTTTAAAATCATTGATAGATTTTAGGTGTGTGTCAAAGAGGCCGCGCTTATTGATACATCATGTAGAGTCTGCACTCAATGTATTATGTGATGTGATGTGCCTTGTCTATTACTGGCAATGAATTCATGAAATCGCCAATAAATTATATATTTTTCCATAAATAACAAAATATTCGCCAAAACAAATTAAATAATTTTCAAGCGGTGGATACAAATCGCCAATACATTTAAATAATTTTTCCTTCGGAGTAAAAATTTTCGCTCATACAATTATATATTTGTTCCTTTTAACAAAAATTATTCACCTCCCACAATAAATATTGTCCCCATAGAACAAGGTATTATTCGCCATAAATTTATGGAATTTTCGTACCCTAGAAAAAAATCGTCAATACAAAATAATTTTTTTCCCCATTTTAAAATTTTTTTTTGCCATCCATATGAAAATTTCCCCCCAAAAATAATGTCTGATTCGCCAGGATTTTACACAATTGCCCGAGGGGTGGTTTCTTAAAGTTATCCCTGAACTTGACCATGCTCTAGTATTGACAACTTATGAGTTTAAGTGCAAGGCAGAGGAATATTGCCCCCCCAAAAAATAATTTGGGGAGGTTTCGAGGAAACAAATATATCTACAAGTATTGAATGAGAATGGGCCTCATCTTCTTGTCGAGTCCATGTTAGGGCATACTTAAGACCCTCTTGTAACTCATAAGGCTTGAGAAATAGTGGTTGGAAAGTTCCTAGACCTTAATGCTGACCATTTGCTTTATATTTATGTTATTAGGTTTATTCTCACTAATAGAATGCATGTAAATAGCCTTTCTACAAATTTGAATATGGGCCATTGACTTGGATTTTACATGGAAGATCAATGGTATGATGTTTTTGAGTGGATTTGAATATTTGGGCTTGGAGAAAATGACACATTGAAATCTCTTAACCAATCAAGACTTTCCATGTGGAAGTCAAACCTTACACATCACTAGTCAGAGCCCATGTAACGAACAATCTTCTCTAACAAGGATGGAAACACATCACAATTTCACACCACCACTATAATAGATGGAATTGGCCTCTTTTCTTCTATGATATTTTTGAAGCTGTCATGTGGAGATATAGCCATATTTGAGAGTTAGCACATTGTTGGGCTTGAGACACATGGTATGATTATACAACATCACAAGCTCAAGGTGGGTCAAATTTTGAATCCTTGTGAACGTGTGATGAGGCACCATTTAGACTACAATGGCAAGATTACTTAAGGGTTTAAAAGAGAACATGGCTAATTGATAACAAGAAATGGCTCTAGGGAGATAGAGCCACTCACTCAATAGATATAAGGGACTCAAGTTGTAACTTAAGGGATTGGGGATTGGGACTAGCAGTTTAACTGTGAATTAGAGCAAAAGTGACAATGGTCATGCAGGTTTTGGGTTTTAGCTAATGCAAGGAAATAAAACCTTCTAGTGTGCATGAATAAACACTAGTTTGCAAAAATGATCGAACAGTACAAAGCACCAACACATAGAAAATGGGTATCCATTTAAATTTGAGTTTTTGAACTCAAATTTCTACCTATGTCAAATGAGTATTTCAAATGAGAACCCATTTTAGAATGAATATCTATTTTTAATTACATCATATTTCTACTCCTTTTTATAATGGATACTCATTTCATAAAATTTTAAATTTGAAACCCATGGATTTGCTTTTGTTTTAGGCTTGGAAAATGAACTCTTAGCCCTAGACCTATAAGTATAATACAATAAAAGTATCAAAAGAGAATTTGACTTTAGAAATATGGATGCTGACCTTTTTTAACAATTTTTTTGACAAAAATAAAACTCAGTATAGGTGACAATGTCTAGTTGTCAAATATGTAATTTTTATAATAATTGGATTTGTTTTTTAATTTATTAATATTTTTGAGGAAACTGGTCCATAAACTTGAAATGTAAAGCATTAGTACTTTTTAATAAGTTTGATTTTTAATTTTTAATTTTAAATTATATTTAATCAATATAAACACCATTATTTACACAACCACCACAAGAGAATTACGGGTTCTCCTGAAGAATATTTAGGAGTTAATTTACTACTACAAGGACTTTGTTAAGAAGACAACCACTACCATTCATGTCTTGCAATAGGAGTTGCATAGGCAAAAATAAAAACATAGGCTATGTGAAGCTGGTTTTCATCCCAACAACACTCACCATACAACACAATAAAGGAAAAGACATGCTTTAGAGACTCCTCACTCCTCCCCTTATGTCAATGGTAGCTAGTTCCAGTCCTCTATTAGGGAGGTGTCCTTTGAAGATGTTGGAATTTCTTAACAAAGAATGGTAGATCATAAAGGGCTTGAGATCTTTGAATGATCTTTAGTTCTCTACTGGTCTTCAACTAGTCTCCCTTATTTTATTGTGTTGTCAATTCTCTATTCTTGGATATTTTAGTTTATGTTTTTTGTTTTCCTAATCTCATTACTAGTGGGATTCACTCTCTACCTTATTGGCTATTTTGTAATGGGATTGGGCCTCTCCCAAGATTTTCTAATCAAAACATCATTATTTACACAATGAAAAAATAGTCATTTTATGATCATTGCAACTTAAATTATGCATGTTGTCCATAAGGAGTTTTCAACGATAAAAATTAGGACCATTAAAAAGTTTTAAAGAAAAATTAATATTTTTTAAATAAAAATTATCCTCTTCAATTTTAAATATAATACACATTTATTTAATTTTTTTAAGAAAAATACTCTTATTTAGTTCAAATTATTTTTTCCATACACGTGGACATTATGGTCTTAAGTGACTTTTAAAAATTAGTTTTTGACAAGCTTATACAAAATTAATTTGTATCATTTGAGTATAAGAATAAATTACATAATTGAGAACTAGACTCAAAATCCTACATTTCATATTACTAGATTTTCTTAAGACTCTATGTGTAAGTTCTTCAAACTTTTAGTCCAATTGTGACAAACTTTGATTTTCAAGAAATACACTTCCACTTTTTTGGATTGAAAAGTGAACCCAATTTCTTGCACTTGCCCCATTTTAACATTCCCCTAGTCACTTTTTCTCCCCACTTTGGAGACTTTATGCACGCGATCTTTTTTAATATTTTTTTGTTTGTGATCCTAGTAGAGAAGAGTATTCTTCTTAATATTATCTTTAGCATCATTCTTAGCACCAATATCTTGTAGATCTTTTGGCATCACATAGTGCATAGAATATTCAAATGGGGCAATTATCAAATGTGAAGTGGAGACTCTATACCGATTCTATGACTTCCACTTGATTCATCAACATGACTTGGAGAAAGACTTCCTTCCCTAGGTAACACTTGAACATTGGATATATCATTAGCTTTTAGTAGCGGGGGTGGAGAGAAACTAGAGAACACCAAATCTTGATAGCTAAAGTATATTTAATAAGAGTAGGATTGAGATCCTCAAAACCTTGTAGAATATAAAATTTATTATTAAAAATGCCCCTTTCTTAAATATGTTCTTTCCTCTAACATATCCCATTCCTTCCTTTATTATGACACTTCACTAGAATTAACCTATTTGAGTCTTTCCCTTTTGTTTAGCTTTAGCTGTAGGGTAAAAGTACAAACCCGTGTCACACTTTTACAAAGGAAAAGGCTAACACAACAATAACTATTCAATTTCGTCGCCATAAAAGTGTCATTTACATTTTGAATTTGAAGATGATGTTAACTGATGAAATGTGTGAAATTTGTTGAAGTTTAAGTCTACTATTTTTTGAAATTTTTTTATCAATATTTAATATGTTTTTTTAGCTTTAAAGCCCATTTTTTTATTGCTGAAAAATAGGGGGTTTGGTTCCCACCTCAAAAGTAAATGTAAATCAACTTTTTTTTTCTCATTTTGATATAAGTTATAGATCACATATTTATATAGTTTATGAAAAAAATAAATTTAAAAATTGATGTATATTTTCTTTGTAATAACATTTAGAAGTTGAATACACCAGAATTTGACAGTTTTTGTCTCCCACCACAATTTGTCTATTTAATTTATGATAATCCAAAAACTAAAAACACCCTTGTGGAGAAGACTCTCTCTTCTAGTGAACCATATTTTTTTCTTTTTTTTTTGAAGTGATTTGATATTTTTTTTTGTTTTTCAAAGCAAATTCATATCAAACAAAAGAATACCTAGTTGTAGTATTTTTAAATTTTTAAATTTTTATATATTAAATATAATCAAAACATTAAAAAAATTATATGAGTATAATCGTGACTTTAATCTCTAAAAAAGGGTATTTTTAATTTTTTTAATAAGTTTAATTTACCTATTGAATTTTGTTGCTAAAGTGACAAGTTTGAGAAAACCATCATTTTTGTTGATGTGGCTGCCACTTGGCATTCCACATAAGCCTTTCCAGTCAGAAACGTTCCGGCCGGAAATGTTCCGATTGGAAGGGTTCCGATCGCAACAATTCAAAAATAGTTCCGATCGGAACCCTTCCGACTGGAACTGTGAAGGTCGATGCGACAGGTCGCTTGAACTAGATATAAAAAAGAATTATTTTTTGCATTAAAAAAACCAAATCAATCAAGTGCGAAAATAATAAGAGTTATTTTTGCAAACAATCCTTTTTTTTTCAAATAAAGTGGCATTTTGGAGCGAGTAGGAAGATTATAAAGGGGCGAAGATTTTGATTTTTTTTTTGAAAGGCATCTACCCTTTCCAAGTAGGTTATTTGAAATTAATTTTTCAATCATGCTTAATTTACAATATTAGATTTTTTTTTGGAAATTAATTTTTTTTTTAGATTAAGCATATTCTTTAGTCACTGCGATACAACAATAACCATTTCTTGGCCATATATCCAACACTATTTAGTACTGGAAATTATATTATATTTTATTTCTTAATACTTGATTCAAATTCTCTATATATATTAGCTAAGTGATTTCAAGCAATTAATGTTATTAAATCACGTTCATATGTACATTGCATATGTGAGATTCTGCGAGAAGCAAGAATCGAGCCAAGATCTGATGTCGGTCATAGATCACATGCAACTCCTCATGCAACGGATGATCGAAGATCAAAATAGCTGAATGAAGATAATTTTGACATGAGAGAGAAATAGAGACAAATAAGAGAATTTGGAGAAGACTCTCACTGAGCTATCACTTCACTTACTTGACTAGTGAAGGTGAGAGTATAGTGCTTATTATATGGAAAAATATAAGCATATACATCCAAGGGGTGCATTAACTTCTATTCCCCATAAAAAGTGGGAGGTTTTACCTTCTTGGTAAATGCCAAAACATGTGGCATAACCTCCTTACATGAAGACAAAAAAGGAGTTGAGAAAGTTGGCACATAAGGCCAAAAGAGGGTGTGAAACCCAACTACCCCATAACCCACTTAGGAAATGACAAAATAGTGGTTATGAGAGGTGGCACAACAAGCCAAAAGAGGGTGTGTAACTCAACTACCCATGTGAGGTGGAGAGCTACACATGTAGCTGAAGTATTTCACCACGTGTCCTCATATAAACCACTCCTATTAACCTAAGAAAGATTAAATAATATATGTGTAGGAAAAATAAATACCCCCTAACATAAGGAAAATAAAAAACCTACACTAACACCCCCCCTTAAGTGTAGCTTAGGTGGGTGAAAATATGGGTCCCGGCAAATGCAACCATGTTAGGTACCCATGTACATAGATAGACCCCCCAAAAGAAGAAGGCCCCCATAAGAGGAATAGCCCCCCCCTAAATAAGGAGAGAAAGAAAGAAGGACTAAGAAGTCCCTCCTAAAGTAGACACCTATCGTATCCCAAGCAAAGATCGCAAATGAAGGAACTTGCTTTCGGTGAAGGGTTTGGTGAAGATGTCCGCAGTTTGCTCCATTGTAGAACAATACTTAAGATCAATTATGCCTTCCTGAATGAGCTCCTGAATATAGTGCATATGTATCTCAATGTGTTTCATCCTCTGGTGATGAACTGGATTTCTTGAGATCTGTATAGCACTTTGATTATCACAAAACATGATAGTAGGCTTCCTAACTGGAATACCAAACTCAGTGAGAATATTCTGAAGCCAAATAGCCTCAGTGGTGGCATTAACTACCCCTCGATACTCAGCCTCTGTTGATGAAAGAACAATTATAGACTGCTTCTTACTCGACCAACAAACTAGACCAGAACCAAGTGAGAAGCAATACCGTGAAGTGGATTTGCGATCCTAAGAATCACCCGCCCAATCTGAATCCGTATACCCCACCAAGTCAATATCCATGCCTACTGCATACTGAATTCCATAATTGTGAGCACCCTGAATGTAGTGGAGAATCCGCTTAGCTTCTTTCCAATGCAACTCATGTGGCTCCTGCATGAATCTAGAGACCATGCCCACCGCATATGAAATGTCAAGTCTCGTATGAGTCAAGTAGATGAGGCTCCCAACAATTTGTCGATATAAAGTGCTATCAACCAAGGGTGAAGAGCACTTAGCCTTAAGTTTGACCCTAGACAAAAAAGGAGTAGGTGCAGGCTTATAGTTAGCCATGCAAAATCTAGAGAGCATATCGAGTGCATACTTGGGTTGTCCAAGGAAGATGCCTGAAGAAGATTGAGTAATCTCAATTCCCAAGAAGTAATGTAGAAGACCCAAGTCTGACATCAAAAATATATCATGTAGAGCAGTTTTCACTACCTTGATGGTGGATGAGTGACTCCCTGTGATCAACAAATCATCAACATAGAGAACTAGAAATGTGAGAGTATCATCCTGGTGCAAAATGTAGACGTTTGGATCAGAATGGCATCGAGTAAAACCAACTGTCAGAAGGAAGGAGTCCATCTTGGCATACCAAGCTCGAGGAGCTTGTTTGAGGCCATAGAGAGACTTTCAAAGTTGACACACAAGTGAAGGATCTTGAACAAACTCTTGTGGCTACTCCATGTAGATTTCCTCCTGAAGGTCACCATGAAGAAATGCACTCTTGACATCCATCTAATGAACTTCCCAATGATGGGTTGCAGCAATAGCAAGGACAAGTCGGATGGAATTCATCTTAGCAACTGGAGCAAAAGTCTTAGAGTAATCAACCCTTGGAACTTGGGAAAAGCCTTTTGCTACCAAGCGAGCCTTATACTTATCAACCGACCCATCTGCTGCAAATTTTGTTTAATAGATCCACTTGCATCGAACAAGTTTCCTTCCCTTAGGAAGAGGGACTAAATCCTATGTGTGATTCCTTTCCAAGGAATTAAACTCTTCTTGCATTGTAGCATCCCATTCGGGAACACCTGTAGCTTCTCGAAAAGACTGTGGATCAGAAGCTGAAGCAATGAAGAGATGTGGAGCTTGCTGAAATTGTGACCTAGTTCTTCTAGAATTTGATGGATCACCAAGCCAATCTCCTGTTGACTCAAAAGTTTGTCGAGCCCAAAGAGGCACTGAAGCTGGAGAGTCTGGGGGAGAATCATCAACCTCCGAAGGATGACTATGAGAAGAATGTGAATCCTCACCATCACTATCACCATCTGAAGTGGAGGAAGAAGAATCCTCAATAGGATTAAGATCCTCAGAAGAACTGTCATCATCATGCAATGTCTCCAATGTGATAGTGGATGGAGAAGTGGTATGAAAAGAAATAGAAGAACTCTCCTCAAAATGAACACTCCTCTCAATGAACAACTCATGTGTAGAGGGATGGAGAGGTCTATACCCTTTGACATCATCTGGATACCCAACAAATATGCAAGGCTTGCTCTACGGATCCATAGCCTTGCATTTCTCTGCTAGAATGTGGGCCCATGCAAGAGAACCAAACACTCTGAAATGCTTAACTGTAGGTTTTCGACCGGTCCAAGCTTGAAAAGGAGTTACCCCCTTCACAACTTTATGAGGAACTTGGTTCTAGATATAACATGCACAATTGATGGCCTTTGCCCAATACTGAGGTGCCAAAGACTTGGAGTGAATCATACAATTTGCCATCTCCTTCAAGGACCTATTCTTCCATTCTGTGACACCATTCTACTGAGGACTGTATGGAACTATGTGCTACATGTTGATACCTTCTAAAGCACAAAATTGTTCAAACTAATTATTAACATATTCACCCCCATTATCTGTATGCAGAATCTTGATGAACTTCCCAGATTGCTTCTCTGCAAAAGCTTTGAAATCTAGAAAATTCTCAAATACCTCAGACTTTTGTTTAAGAAAGTAAACCCATGTAAATCTGGAAGAGTCATCAATAAATGTTAAGACATATCTAGCCCTGCTGAAAGATGGTTGTGGAAATGGTCCTACCAAGTCACTATGTACCAACTCCAATAGCTGTGGAGCTCTCCATGCTTTGCCTTTATCATACTTCTCCTCAGGATGCTTACCAAGAATACATCCCTGGCAAACTCCATCAGAAAATTGAATAGAAGGCAACCCTGAAACCATGTCTTGTTTATTGAGTTGTTGCAAGTAACGATAGTTCAAGTGGCCAAATCGTTGATGCCACAAACAACTAATCTCATCTACATGAGTGAGTAAAACTGTCATAGGAGAGTCAGGAACAAAGTGAGAAAACTGATATAATCTGGATTGATGATCTTCTTTTCCCACAACAATAGTAGACCCATTATGCATTTCACTGATTACCACTGTATCTAGTGTGAACTCAACTCGCTTGCTAGAACCAGTGTGAGTGATTTGATAAACATATAGAAGATTAGTTGATAAAGATGGAACACAAAGGACATCCTTAAATGTTCCTTCGCCCACATCAACAGACCCTCTCCCATGCACTTCAACATGAGTGTCATCACCCATTAGTATGGAAGGCATAGAACATGGCTCTAAAGAGGTGAAATCATCTTTTGAAGAAGCCATGTGGTACAAAGCACCCGAGTCAATTATCCAAGAATTGGGTTGTGAAGCAACAACAACTAGGGCCTTACCCTTTCCTTTCCCTTTACTCTTATATGTATCCTTAGATGATCCTTTTGATGAACCTTGTTTGACTGAATCAGGCACCTTGATATTATTCTTTTCAAGAAGATTTGAAAGGTGATCAATTTGTTTCTTTAAACACTTATGTTCATCATGACCATGCCTCTTACAATAAGAACACTTGACCTTCTCCTTCTTAGGTTGTTCACCTCTTGATGAAGAGGTCTGATTATCTACTTTTGAAGTAGCAGATTTCTGATCTTTTTTCTTCTCTCCTTGGTTCTTTTGTTTCTTATCTTGCTTACTAGACCCTTTTTGTTCTTTTGTGCCTTGATTTACAACTAAGGGATGTGACTTAGAGGGTTTTATTGTACCCATTTGAACCAATTTTTCTTGCTCCCTAGTGAGTTCTACAGCAAATTCATCCAGAGAAGGCATTTTGAATGTGGAACCTAGGGCACATTTTGTAGCATAGAATGTAGAAACAAACACTGAATAGTTAGGACCAAGATTAGAAAGAATACTCAAGATCAGTTGCTTATCATCTTTCTTAGTTCCACACCATTCCAACTGCAATCTTACAGACTTAAGTTTAGTGAAGAAGTCTTGTATAGTATCAAAATTGGTTGGATTCAACCCTATGAGTTCATTCTCTAACTGATGACCTCTTATCTCATCCTGCTTACCAAAGAGGTTTTCCAAAGTGGTCCACATTGCATTTGGTGTAGTGGCAGATTCAATGTGAAAAAGAAGGTCTTGAGAGACTGACATACATAAAGTACCAAAAGCTTCATCACATTTATTAAACCATTTAATCTTTTTTGTAGCATCTTGAGGTTCAATTTCAAGTCCCATAGTAACACGATGATATCCATGTCTTTTCAGATATATTATCATCTTAGATTTCCATTCAAAATAATTATATGGTGTTAAAAGTGGAACTATAGATGCATCCATGATAGTAGAAAAGAAGATTGCAAAGAATTAGGAAAAGTGCAAGAAAGAAGGCACAAGAGACACCCCCCCTTTTCACTAGTCTTAGAAATCACCCCCCCCAAAAATATTACAAGGTTGGCACTTTATAATTAGTGCATTTACAAGGCTTTTTATCATATTACAATTCTTTTAAGAAACCAATAGAGATTTTAAATACAAATAATTTGAGACAAGATCAGAAACAAATTAGCGTTATAACTGCTTAATTTATCTCAATATCTTTCCAACAACTATTAATTTTTTAAAAACAGAGTTGTGAGGAGAAAGATATGACCAGTTGAAGAGAAAAAAAAGCAGCTGATACAACCTTTAATATCTAATAGAAAAAGGCAAAAAAATTCAATTAGACCTGCAATAATGGAGATTTCTCATTTCCAATTTTCCGTCAAGTATTTGTTTACAAAAATCTGACACCCGAGGCAAAAGTTGTGCAACTTTTAAGAAATGTTGCTGGATTTCCCTGATAGAAAAACGGCTTAGGCCCTTTTCAATCTCAATTTCTGCAAAATTTATTAATTTTTTAGAAATACCATCAAAAACCCAGAAGTTTTTCGATGTTGGAAAGAAAACCCAAAAATCATTTTTCATGAAAGTGAAAAAAAGTTAGAACACTAAAGCCGAAATGAAAACAACTCCAGTAAAAAAATTTACTCTAATTTTTTACTATGTCCTCCAAACTTTGATTTTGGTGAAGTAAAAGTCACTTTTGAATTTTTCAAGCCTTATGGACACTTTGGAAATTCTTATTAAGCTTCCAATATTACCACAAAGCTGCAATCACCAAAATCTTACAAGAACACATACATATAAACCAGATTTAACTAGAAGCTATTTTCCTTTAAATTGTTCTGATTCTCCAGATCACACGAGAGTGCAGGAGAAGAGCATACTTAGTTTTTAAGGAAAATATTAGCTATATAAAGGTCTCAAATCCCTCAAATAAAAAAAAAAAAGCAATGAGCTATACCAAACAATAAGCTCTGATACCATGTGAGATTCTGCGAGAAGCGAGAATCGAGCCAAGATCTGATGTCGGTCGAAAATCACATGCAACTCCTCACGCAACGGATGATCGAAGATCAAAATAGCTGAATGAAGATAATTTCGACATGAGAGAGAAATAGAGACAAATAAGAGAATTTGGAGAAGACTCTCACCGAGCTATCACTTCACTTACTTGACTAGTGAAGGTGAGAGTATAGTGCTTATTATATAGAAAAATATAAGCATATACATCCAAGGGGTTCATTAACTTCTATTCCCCATAAAAAGTGGGAGGTTTTACCTTCTTAGTAAATGCCAAAACATGTGGCATAACCTCCTTACATGAAGACAAAAAAGGAGTTGAGAAAGTTGGCACATAAGGCCAAAAGAGGGTGTGAAACCCAACTACCCCATAAACCACTTAGGAAATGACAAAATAGTGGTTATGAGAGGTGGCACAACAAGCCAAAAGAGGGTGTGTAACTCAACTACCCATGTGAGGTGGAGAGTTACACATGTAGCTGAAGTATTTCACCACGTGTTCTCATATAAACCACTCCTATTAACCTAAGCAAGCTTAAATAATATATGTGTAGGAAAAATAAATACCCCCTAACACAAGGAAAATAAAAAACCTACACTAACAACATATAGTCAAATTTATCTAATTGAAGTATATACTTAAAATTTCTTGCTTTTTATCAATGCTCCTAAATTTCTTGAGCCTTATTTTTTCATTTCTAAATTATAAAAAATTGGCTTTCAAGTCAAATGAACTAAATGGATGAAATTTATACATGTTAAATTTAAGAATGCAAAATTATTTATACATTTCACTAATTACATTTTTTTTGTTAAGAACTAATGAAAAGTTATTAGATATATAACCTTTTTAGTTCAAAGCACTAAATTTTGAAGATATGCATATTTACATGTGTTGTTTTTAGGTTCAAAGCACAAAATTTTGAAGATCTAAATATTTCTTGCAATGGGGAATAAGAGGACTAGATCAAGGTTGTATGATCGTAAAAGGGACAATAAGATGAAAGGTCATACAAAATGTAGTCAACAACAATCTGTTGTTGTTCAAGATCAACCTGATGATGTTCAAGAAACATCTACTCACGTAGGAGATGATTTTTTTTTTTGGTATCAAAAATTTGGTGGAAATGGATGAAGATAGTCTTTTTAATAAAATTCCATCTAAATATATGATACCTGAAAGCACATTAAAATTGCATTGTAAGAATTTGTGGGATGATTATTTTAAAAATAAGTCAATAGTTGGAAGAGCACAATTATTTGCTAAGTTATTTAGGAAAAGGGAAAAGAAACCTGTTTTGGACTTGTTGGGTGTTGGTAATAAGAAAAGTTCTAGTGATACAATAGTAAAAGAAACTATAATTGAAAATTTACAAGAAGCATTGAATTGTATTGAGAGCACAAGTCGAGGTGTTGATTTAAGTGTTGCACGTAGAGCATTGATGACTCTGATTACTAGTAAGGAATTGACTCGTAAAAACAAGTTAATGCAATTTCTCAATTAATGAATGTATCTAGAAGAACTGTTCAAAGATACATTAGGAAGAGAATATGTTGGATGAAAACATCGAAAAGAATTGGGTAAATATCTATAGGGTTCCTAGAAAAGACATAATTTTTGAAGATGTAAAAAGACAGGTCATTGATTATTGGACCAACCAATCTCGTGTTTCTTCCAATAAAAGGGAGACTATACAGATGATAGATCAAGATGGTAGAAATATTACACATCCAAAATATTTCTTAGATACAACACAAAGTGAATTGTTTGAAGCATTCAAGCAAGAATTTTCAGATGTAAAGATTTGCCAAAGGATGTTTGAGAGATTTCGTCCTTGCTTTGTACGCATAAATAAGGTACGTGAAACTTGTTGTTGTCGAAATCATGTGGAATTTCATCTACACTTGCAATCATATAAGAAGTTCATGGCAACAATTAATCCAAATCTAGTCATTCCTACAAGTACAACACAATTTGTGAAGTCTATTTTATGTGATAAATTAGAAGATTCCGATGAGTTCAAAATACAATGTATAAAAGGTGAATGCAATGATTGTGGATTTTTGAGTAAGTTTGTGTTGCAAACTAAGAATATTGATATTCATGCACTAGTTATATGGAAGAGATTTGAATATGAGACATACCAAAGTAAGTCAGGAACTGAATCCAAAAAAAATATGTTGAAAGAAAGTGAATTTCCCTACATTCAGTTTATAGATAGATTTCATAATATGATATATCCACATATCCAACATTGTCATGGTGCAAGATGGCAGGCTAAATAGTTTCGTGATTCAAAGAATTGCTTTCCAACAGGTTGTATTCTTTCAATTGTAGATTTCTCTGAGAACTATAGATTTAGTCCTCACACAAAAATTCAAAGTCAATATTATCATTCTGATCAAGTTGCAATATTTGTACAAGTTTGCTATAGACATGCACAATTTCATGTGGATGGTATAGAAAGTACTAAAAATGAACGCATTATCATCAAGGAGGCCCATTTCTATATCAGTGATGATACTTGTCATTATAGGAGCTATGTAGCACATTGTTTTGGAATGTTTTTTGAAGATATTAAAGATCGTGGGATAGAATGTACACAACATTGGATTTGGTCAGATGGATGTGCCGGTAAGTACATTAGATTTGAAATTGATTATTTAAGTTGTTTATATATATATGATTTGATTGTATATATAATAGGTCAAAAGTTTAAATATATATTTAATATATATGTTATTCATGTTAGGGCAATTTAAGTCTACAAAAGCTTTTAACTGGTTATCCCTAAAACATGCTCGATGTAGCATAAAGTTTTTGTGGAGCTTCTTTGAGAGTGGACATGGAAGGAAAGCATGATGGAGCAGGAGCATGTGTGAAGCGTGCAGTTCGCCAACATGAACTTGCAGGTAAATTATCTTCATAGATTAATTTAAATAACACACACACACACATATATATGTATATAGGTATATATGTATATAGATATGTATAGATGTATACATATATACATATATACATGTATACATATCTATATATGTATATATATATATATATATGTATATATACATATATAGATATGTATAGATGTATATATATATACATATATATACATCTATACATATCTATATATACATATACGTATATATGTATATATGTATACATACATGTGGGTTGTCCAATTTTCTAAAGAATGAGCTTTTGTACAAGTAACACCATATATAATTCTAATGATATTATTGAATGGTGCAAAAATCATTTTGTTGGTCGTGATACAACTTAAAACAAGTGTTATTTTTGGGAAGTTAAAGATATATATATATATATATATATATATATATATATATATATAATTTCTTAAACATTCTTGGTGTTCTTGAATTATTTTTAAAATTCAAGTATGTGTGTGAAATGTGTGTGAAATGAACTAAAATTGACTAAATAATTTTTGTATGTATTATCAGATATTGATCGATCAAATCCTTATAATTGTCAATCAATTAATGGTATTAGAAGTTTTCATCAAGTCATGACTACGAGATTTAGCAAGCCTCGTGTTATTCTTGCAAGAGGAAAATCATGCTTTTGTGTTGATTGCATTGTGAACAACAGAGATACTCATTGTCAAAATATTGCTAATGGATATGTTTTGCAATGGGATATGAAATATTTTATCACAATGCCTCCTTACGAAGATAGTGACATTATTGATATTCATGATCCTCTATATTCAGCTAATTATGAACGTGTTTCTGATTTAGTTGTTACAGGTGCATGCATACATAGTTTGTAAATTACATATATGTACATGTACAAATTTTTAAATTCTTCATTAATTTAAAAATATGTAATGAACTGATATTGCTTGTAATATATACATGCACGATCTATTTTCACAGGTGATATTTTTGCAGTGATTGCTGATCTCGACAATACTGAAAGTGTAGATTATTATCTACTAAGATGCACACAACCAAAATGCAAGTTATTGGAATCAGTTAATGATGATGATGGGTAGCAATATCCCACTGATTCAGTTGTTGTTGAAGGCACCTATTATCAACAAATAAAGATAGATACAAATGGCATAACATTCATTGATTATATGTCTGGCCAAAATGTTCTACACTACAGTCACTTAGTAATGGCGACAAGATTGTAGTTGGAGAAATTGCCAAAAAGAGGACGTGGCAACCAAAAGTGGAAGTTACCTATTGAAGATCATGATTTTTTTTTAGAAATTATAAAAGATAGGGAGGATCTAGATGATATGTACCGCGAGCTTTAAGTTCACTTGTCATGTTTGAACAAGTAAAATATATTAGATAGGTCAAGTATTTTGATAAACTCATATATATATTTAGATATTTCTAGACATGTGTAACAATTTGGATAACTTGTGGAAATTTAGTTTTGTTGATGCATTTATTTTACATTTTATATATGTTGATTTTACATGTTTTATTCATCTATGTATTCATTTCATTTATATTTGCAAATGTTTTTTCATTTAATTAGGTTGTTTGGATTCATCTAATTATGTTGACCTAAGGTGTTTTAAGTGGTCTTAAGGGCATTTAAGGGCATATTTGTGTCATTGATCTTCTTTTATATTTTTACACATGCATGAATTCGTTTTATTAATCTATGTACATTCATTTAATTTATATTTATACATATATTGTTTCATTTAATTATGTTGTTTGGATTCATCTAATTATGTTGTCCTAAGGTGTTTTAAGTGGTCTTAAGGGGATTTAAGGGGGTATTTAAGGGGATTGATTCTTTTATATTTTTACACATGCATGGATTCATTTTATTCATCTATGTACATTCATTTCATTTATATCTACACATCTATTGTTTCATTTAATTATGTTGTTTGGATTCATATAATTATGTTGTCCTAAGGTGTTTTAAGTGGTCTTAAGGGGATTTAAGGGGATTGATTCTCTTATATTTTTACACATGCATGGATTCATTTTATTCATCTATGTACATTCATTTCATTTATATTTACACATATATTGTTTCTTTTAATTATGTTGTTTGGATTCATCTAATTATGTTGTCCTAAGGTGTTTTAAGTGGTCTTAAGGGGATTTAAGGGGGTATTTAAGGGGATTGGTTCTTTTATATTTTTACACATGCATGGATTCATTTTATTCATCTATGTACATTCATTTTATTTATATTTACACATATATTGTTTCATTTAATTATGTTGTTTGGATTCATATAATTATGTTGTCCGAAGGTGTTCTAAGTGGTCTTAAGGGGATTTAAGGGGATTGATTCTTTTATATTTTTACACATGCATGGATTCATTTTATTCATCTATGTACATTAATTTCATTTATATTTACACATATATTGTTTCATATAATTATGTTGTTTGGATTCATCTAATTATGTTGTCCTAAGGTGTTCTAAGTGGTCTTAAGGAGATTTAAGGGGATATTAAATTTTTGAAGTAGTTCATTAAACATGTACATAAACACTTAACTAAAATGAACAACTAAATTAAATTTTAACGACTAAATTTGTTTAACAATGAACAAAGTTAAAATAGACATAAACCCTTAACTTTCACATACACGTGTACAATTAACTAGAACACTTAACTAAATTCAAATGACTTAGAGATTCTATCATTTAAACACTTAACTTTCAAAAACATAATCTATCTATATATAAAAGTGCAAAGTAGTATGAAATGTAGATCTATCTAACACATACACATATATGTCTATGAAGTGTACATCTATCTAACACACACACACACACACACATGAAATATGGAAAATAAATATCTAGTACACATACGCATATGAAATGTGTACAATACACATGTATGAAATGTCTAGTACACTTGTACAAATATATATGAAATGTCTATAAAATGTGTGCACATGCACACACATATATATAAAGAATGGGTCACTCGGGGCCCTGTCCTGAAGCATGTCCCGATCCATGTGTCTGCAATAGAGTATGCACGCATAAAATCATACATTAAACATTTAATTTGAATGTACTAAAGTAATTTTTTTTAAGTAACATAGATTATGAGCATTTGTATGTAGACAAACATACCTGTGAAGAGTCTCTAACATCACCACCATGTGCATGCAGGATTCTAGGACATCTATGTGATGAGGAGCTCAACCTGCGTGATAGTGGTGCATCCTACAATGTTGAAATTTTGTTAGATATACATGTGTACACATATATTCATAACTTGCAAACTAACCCTTTAAAAATAGAACTTAAATATTTAAGATTCAATTAATTTAAAGTTATAATGTATGTACCTGTGTCTCATGATGAATATGGCTGGTGGCAATGTGCAAATCCTCAAACATCGTCCCCTATGCCTGCAATATAAATTACACATGAACTTGAACATGTACATTATTTAAGCATTCATTATTATTTAAATCTAATCTACTTGAACATGTACATGTACATGAGGTTGTAGATAAACATACCTCGAGATCTCTAACACCTCCATCGTGCGCATGCTAGACTCTAGAATGTTTGCAAGATGAATGGCTCATCCTGCGCAAAGCTTGCTCATCCTAGACAACATGCACACATATTGTTGGATATATATATATATATATAAGATTTAAATCGCTCAAAAAATTATTTAATCAACACCTAGATATCCATTTAAATAGAACTTAAAAACAAAAAAATAATAATTTAAACTTTATATATACCTGTGTCTCCTGATGAACAACTGGGTCAGTGGCAGCATCCAAATCTCCATACATCGACCCTAACGTGATACCCTATATAGTTCAAAAAATACAATCCAATATATATATAATTAATTAAATCTATGCAGTTCATGTGTACAATCAAGTAGCTATATAAAATATCTAAATTAAAATTGGTAAATTATATATTATATAATTCATACCTCTCCTGCAGCATGTAAGGCTCGTCCGATCCTACTGATGTCAGAATCATGCAAGGAGCCCACTGCAACATGATCCTCCTCACTATCTGGCTCCATAAGCATGGTAGTGAACATCCCCGAAAATCTAGTATCAGGTACTATGGCTCGATCAACTGATGTATAAATAGGAGGAGGAGGTGTATCCTAACCAACTGTTGTATGTTGGGGCGGGGCAGTAGGATGTGCAGTAGCAGTAGGCTGAGAATCTATATGCTCACAACCACGGATAGATGCACCCGGTCTACCAAGTGCATGCCTAACAAATGATGGGGCATCCTATAGTGGGATCCCATGATCCAAAGAAATGACTTGATATGCAACCAAGAGATCACTAGATAAGCATGCACTCATCTGTCGTAAAGGATCTATGTCATGCATGCGTGCAGCATCCATCGGTGATGGTATGTCTACTCGAACATATGGATCATCACATGTTGATGCATCATGAATGCTAGTATGAGCACACAACAAATATCTACCCACCCAATTTGATGTCATCTCATCCACCTGTGTGGCTATAGTAGCAATATTGGAAAATATGGACTGTCGAGTGTCATCTGGCACACTATCTGCAACATGTGCTAGGTCTGCACTCTTGGGAAGAACCACAAGGTTTGGACCAATCAATGCCCATTTATTGACAGGTGGGGGTGCACCTGGTCATCTAAACTTATCTAAAAATCTGCCCTTCCCTTGCCCAACATGTTTTGGAAAATCAGTGTAATCAACATCATCCAACAAATGAAACACTGCAAACAATTGTTTATAGAAATAAAGGGGCAACTCATCCTTTTGGGGCCACCTATGATGAGTGGCTAACCATCTAGGATAGATAAATGGTGCTACTAGTGCATCTGTGCACCTGGTAGGCATATAGCCTTTCACCCTACAAAAGGCCTGATAATGAGGAAACATGGTTTTCACATCAGCTGTGGAAACCCTATCATTCACTGTGTCCCATTTCACAGTACCACGTACACTGCATGAAAGGGATCTATAGAATTCCTCTACGTTGACCTCTTCATATGGATTATAATTGTCGACGAGGTCTATCATATGAACTTGCTCATGTCTAATAGTCTCACCCCTTTGTTTATTTGTGTGATCACACATGTTTTCCAAAGTGATATTTAAATGATCTAAGGCACGTTGGAGTGCCTCAGCAGTTTGATTGTAGAGCTTCTCCTATGGAGTTGTTGCGGACCTATGTGACGTCTTCTCACTCCCAGGAGGATGAACACTAGGCTTATAAGTACTCATGTTATGTGATCCAAGCTCGTCAGACATGATGTTCAGTGGATAATGTAGAACTAGATATATATATCTGCACATGTGCATGTATGTAGTACACATTAAACAGTTTAATTAAAAACATATACATACATTTAAATCATTTTAAACATATTTAAAAACATGTAAATTAAAGAAATTAGATATATACAATTTAAAGAAATCTAAATGTCATAAATGCATACTTGAGTTAAAATTTTCTAGATATAAAGACAAATTTAAGACAAATTTCTAGAGATCTATGCACAAAAGAAATTTAAAGAACTATAGATTTAATTTTAAATTTCAATATATATGTCTAATTTACAATTATATATATTTGCATAGACAATAGTTAATTTGAAAATTTGTCAAATTAAGTCAAATTATGACCCCAAGTTAAGTCAAATTAATTTACAATTAAGTAAAATGAATTTACAATTAATTCACAATTTTGCATATATGTACAAATTAATTAATAGGTCCTAATTTGGTCTTATATGGTCCTAATAGGTCGTACTTGGGGTGCAAGTAAATTTCGTAAAAGAAACCAAGCAGGTCTGCATTATCTTGAATGACGTGGAAACAAGCTCATTAGCTGCCCAGAAGAGAGCAATTGGAGAAAAGCAGAGGAAATTGTTAAAGGGTGATAAATACATGTATAGAGAGTATGCAATACAAACAAACAATGTCTCGAGTGTGTGATGTGGTCTCTAATTTATGTCCGGAGCCCGACTAATTGGTTTTGGAGTTGGACGGGGAAACCTATTGGGCCACGCATGGAGGAAATCAATGTGTTCATGCAAGGGCCACCTTTTTTCTATTATGAGAATGATGCTTTTGCACCGAAGGATATTTGGAAGACAATATCCAAAAATTCCTCTGGTGTGGAACCAGAGTTCGTGGACTCGTTGAAGTACTTTTCAACTTCCAGAAGCCCAGAGAATTATGCTTTCAAAATCGCCCTTCTATTGGGAGATTGTGTACATACCCTCTTGGTCTTCTAAGATGCTAAAAAGTGTACTTCGAGTCCACCAACTCTAGTTCCACACCATAGAAATTTCTGGAAATTGTCTTCCAAATATCCTTCGGTGCAAAATCATCATTCTCATAATAGAAAAAAGGTGGCCCTTGCATGAACACAATGATTTCCTCCAAGCGTGGCCCAATAGGTTTCCCCGTCCAACTCCAAAACCAGTTAGTCCCTCCAGACATAAATTAGAGACCACATCACACACTCTAGACATTGTTTGTTTGTATTGCATACTCTCTATGTATTTATCACCCTTTAACAATTTCCTCTGCTTTTCTCCAATTGCTCTCTTTTGGGCAACTGATGAGCTTTTTCTAACACATGGGTGACCCCTTGCGACATTATTTGGTCTTATGTGGTCCTAATAGGTCCTAAGGGGTGCACATGTGTCGCAAGGGGCCTTAAGTGGTCCTAAGGGGTCATGCGTGACTCCTTAGGACCACATATGACCCCTTGCGACAACATTTGGCCTTTTGTGGTCCTAGTAGGTGGACTAAGGGGTGCACATGTGTTGCAAGGGACCTTAAGTGGTCCTAAGGGGTCATGCATGTGTTTTAACACATGCGTGACCCCTTAGGACCACATATGATCCCTTGCGACAACATTTGGTCTTTTGTGGTCCTAATAGGTTCTAAGGGGTGGACATGTGTCGCAAGGGGCCTTAAGTGGTCCTAAGGGGTCATGCATGTGTTAGAACACGTGTGACTCCTTAGGACCACATATGACTTCTTGCGACATCATTTGGTCCTATGTGGTACTAATAGGTCCTAAGGGGTGCACATGTGTTGCAAGGTGCCTTAAGTGGCCCTAAGGGGTCACATGTGTTAAAACACATGTGTGATCCCTTAGGACCACATATGACCCCTTGCAACAACATTTGGTCTTTTGTGGTCCTAATAGGTCCTAAGGGGTGCACATGTGTCACAAGGGGCCTTAAGTGGTCCTAAGGGGTCACACAAGTGGTCCTAAGGGGTCACACATGTGTGACCCCTTAGGACCACATATGACCCCTTGCGACAACATTTGGTCTTTTGTGGTCCTAATAGGTCCTAAGGGGTGCACATGTGTCGCAAGGGGCCTTAAGTGGTCCTAAGGGGTCACACATGTGTTAGAACAAATGCGTGACCCCTTAGGACCACATATGACCCCTTGCGATAACATTTGGTCCTATGTGGTCCTAATAGGTCCTAAGGGGTGCACATGTGTCGCAAGGGGCCTTAAGTGGTCCTAAGGGGTGCACATGTGTTGCAAGGGGCCTTAAGTGGTCCTAAGGGGTCACGCATGTGTTAGAACACATGTGTGACCCCTTAGGACCACATATGGACCCTTGCGACACCATTTGGTCTTATGTAGTCATAATAGGTCCTAAGGGGTGCACATGTGTAGCAAGGGGCCTTTAGTGGTCTTGAGGGGTCATATAAAATAATTATATACTCCTTAGGATGTATACATACACATACATACACCTCTGGACATGCTATGAGGGGTCGTGTGTGGTCGTGAGGGGTGACACTTGTTTGTGACCCCTCAGGACCACACACGACCCCTCATAGCATGTGTCACCCCTCAAGACCACACACAACCCCTCATAGCATGTCCTGAGGTGTATGTATGTCCTAAGGCATATATAATTATTTTATGTGTATTTATGTATGTATGCACGTATGTATTTATGTATGTGTGTATATATGTATGTAGACATAGGTATGTATGTGTATGTATTTTTATGTATGTGTATGTCCTAAGGTGTACATATAACTATTTTATATCTATGTATGTACATGTATGTAGGTAGGTATGTATGTTTGTGTATGTTTAGGTTTGTATGTATGTGTATGTAGGTGTATGTATGTATGTGTACGTATGTATGTAGGTTTGTATGTATGTATGTGTATGTTTGTGTATGTATTTACATATGTATGTGTGTATTTATTTTCTAATATGATAGAATATATACAAAAAAAATTATTTTCTATTAAAAACGATTAAAAATAATAATAATATAAATTAATATGTTAAAATAAATACATTCAAAAAATAAATAAATAAAAAAGGTACTTACCACTGAAGGCCGAATCTCTGAGACTTTTTGCGCCCTCCTACTTAACTCCAAGCCACTCAATGCAAAATGAGCGACTTGGGCGGATTTCGGCACCTATATAGGGCAAGGGCTTTCCGGTCGGAATTGTTCCGGCCGGAAACCCCTTGCCACGATAGCGCAACGTGGCTACCGAATGGTGCCAAATCGGTTCGGTTGGAACCATTCCGACTGGAATAGGCATTGTTAGCCTAAAGTGCGACACAGATCCGTACGATCAACCTGTAGAGACCTCTAGTGATGAATGAAAACTATATTAAATTTTCTTTGGGTAATTTTCCTTGAAGATGCCTATGAACATTATAAACATTACATCTGAAAAGAAGATCCTCATAACCTAATTGTTGAATCTAATATATACTTCCTAGTCTAATTTGTATAGAATCAAACAAAGGATTATTGAAATTATTTTCCACACAAATATGAGCATACATAATTATCTTTCTCTCAAACTTGTGGTGAGAAGGGTCAAGGTTTTCCAAGGATGACCATAATAGAATACAAAATATTTGGTCTCCAAAATTCTATCGAAAGAAAAGAATGCAAACACAACCTAGAATCTTAGTCCGGAGCTTCTCAACCAAATCAAACCCCACATGCCAAAGCTTAATGAACAATGGAACATGATTATGAAAGTAAGGTCCACTCAGCCATTCTTGAGATAACAACAAAGAAGAAATCATTTTTCTCAAAGATAATCTCCATACCTCTCATTGGCTACCATAATACAGAAAAATAATGCAGCTTTAAAAGCCATTAATTTACAAACCAAAGTGTGATCCATCAAATAAGGCACATTTTCAACTACAATCTCTAGATTAACGATCAAATTGAAATGATTCGCACAATTTTTTCGCAAACATCCTAGATCATGAATGATTATCAATTTTCTTTTTAAACCAGAAAAAATAACAATTAATAATAACTAAAAAAAAATTCATCACAAACTAAATGATCATCAACCCTTTGATAAGATCTAACTTCATGTGTCAATCATACAAGAACCCACGGCCCCCGGGCAGGTAGAAAACCAGAGGTCCCCACAGAAATCCTCCATATTCTTCATTCTACTCGTCCATGGTCTATTCCGCCGACAGTCAACGCGCTACATTGTTTACTACCATGCTTTTTCGACTCGTTTAGTCGTCGTTCTATGTGAGGCAACGTATCAAAAAAAGGACAAATACGCTTTAATCAAAGCGAAAAATGGCAAACAAAAAACCAGGTCTTCAATGCCCGGTCTTGTTGGCACGTTTTACTTTACCCCGTCTACAAAAAAAACCGGGTCGCTTTACATGGCCATCAGCTCGTAGCTTCTTTTTTGGGTACAGTCAAATCTTTTGAACGCTGCCTGCGTGAAAGTCCAAATTGTTTTTCCTATTTAAAAAAGAAATTGGATTCTGATAGCAATAATGGCGGCATTATTAGCTAATCATAAGTGATATCCTTGCTGACTGGATGAACGCATGTTTTGATATTTTGCTTATACCTCGTTTAGTTTGAAATTTTCTGGACAACAGATTCGGAGAAGCTGCTTCTATGGTGTAACTGAATGATGACGTTATATAAGATGATTCATAATCAGAGGAAGGCGAGTTAAGTCTGGTTCAATTTTCAATGTTCATCATGAACATGAAAAATACTTCTGCAGAGATGTGTGAGAGCTCTTATAGTTTTATGGAGGATGATATTTTCATGGTAGGAACAGACATCAACGGAGGTGTAGATTATTCAGCCACGATGGGTAATTTTCCTGGTTTTCATAGGGGAGATTTAGTTATTACAGATCGTCTTTGGAGTGGTAATGCCTTTACAGATGGGCAGCAGCTGACTGAACAATATCATAGTGACGAGGCCTACCCTCAAGTGATGGATATTCCACAAACTTCAACCTCCTCTCACCAATATGAATTGGTTGATTGTAATCTCGATCTCCATGGTAGACCAAAACTAAATAGTGCATTCCGGAACTACAAGAAAGATTCTAAAAAAGAAATCCATTTCTGTTTGGCATCTAGAGTGAAACAGAAATCGCTAAAGAGATGCTTCAATTTTCTAAGTAGGACGTATAAAAACAGTAGAGACAGGTCAAGTTGGGAAGCAAACCATGGGACGGTAGAGGAGTCATATGCTTTAACGCATAAGATTGCTGAGCGCAACAGGAGAAACAAACTCAATCAGCAATTTTTGGCTTTACGTTCTCTTCTTCCTCACAATCCCAAGGTAAGCTTAATGTGCTTATTTTCTTTTTTCATAATTTTTCTTTCTTTATTGCTGTCTCTCAATAGCTTCTGTTTCTTGGGGTTACTGCATTTTTTATGATAATTTGGTTTTTCAAATGTGTGCTTGCTGAAGGTTGATAAAATTTCCACACTGACAAATGCGATATTCGAGCTTAATCAACAAAAGCTTCGCATAGAGGAGCTTGAGCAGCTGAATCAAAGTCTAACCCATGCACTTAGAGAGAACTCTATAAGCGAAGCTTGTAGTAGCGCAGCAGATTCAAGAAGAGATGCGTTGATGCAGTGTATCTGTGAAGAAGCTGATGTACTTGTTGAGAAAACCAGCATCCCAGATGAAACCATTATTGAAGTAAGCTTGAAAAAGATAGCATCCAATTGTACTCACATGGACATCATTGTTACAGTGGATAAGTGCTTGAGAGAAATGAATTTGGAGGTGTTGAGAATCCAATGGAGGGAGTTAGATTCATCAAAACAATTAATTGAGGGGACAATCAGCAGTAGAAGAAAGGTACTGTCTTGTACACAAACTTGTATTGTTTGTATAGAGAATAGAAGCTAGATTGGCTACTCAAAACTAACAAACTTTGTTTTGTAACGCATGATAAAGGGAGAACGATGGGAAGTAAACGAGAGGAAGAAGATTAAGGCGGCGGTGAAAAGTTCTCTCACTGCGAGTTAAGAGACATTAACCAGGGCTGTATTAGAGCATAGTTCTGGTCAAATGTTGGTAAGACGATTTTGCCAAAATTTTGGTAAAAGATACTGGTGTATGATCATGATAGTTATGCAATCTTGCTTGATGAAGTGAGATTATTTCAAAGTGTTGAAAAATTGACATGATGTTATTGCAATTGATTAATGTAACCTAATAAAAATTGAACTCTTATTCTCCAACTAACTAATACATCTGTAGTTCTTACATTCTTAGATACACTAGTGTCTAGAAGAAAATTTGGAGTGTGAAATGGAATGAACTCACATGATATGGCATACAAGCCCAATTTTGTGATGTGGTAGCATAAGTTCAATTTTTTTTTCAGAGAAGGGGCACACAAATCTAAAATTAGTATTGTGCAAACATTCAAGGATCATTATATAACTATCTCTATTTTTTATATATGCATATTGATAAATGATAGACAATAAAATTATGGATTATATTATTGGTGTGGATATAAAAAGAAATCTAATATGTTAATTTCTTTTGTTGATTTTTTTAATTATATTATATCATATTAGCTTATAAAGCTTTGTTTATGCTAAAATCAAGTGTTTCAAATTTTTTATGATAAATTATTTTCATAATAAATTAAAATTATTAAATAGCAATAAAATTTAAGATTGGTTTGGAGCTCTTCACATAGTGTGTTGGTTAAGTGGTGTTGTTGTTGCATCCACCAAGGTTCAAATACTTATTGGGCCATTGTGATCGTAGGCTTGTGTCTTTGCTGATCTAATGTGTTTGCAGTTTTGAGCTTCAAAATTGATAAATGGGGACGTGGTCTCCCATTTGTGACCTCACTAGTTCATAACTCTGGGTCAAAAGCATTTCACACAGGGCTAGAGGGCTTGTCATGCTAGCATTAATAGTCACATTAAGAAATTTAACAAGAACTATTATAAATAAATTAAAATTTGATGTAATAAATTTTAAGATTTTTAATTAATCAATATTTGAATCAAGAACATAATACTCTACATACTTAACATTTAATAGTTCATTTAAACATTAGCTGAGACACATTTACTAAATATCCTCACATCCAAGACATTAACTAAACATATCAGAAGCTCAAGAAGATCACCAACTCTATGATTGAGATTGAAAAAGAGATGGTACAGTCAATGAAATTGTTGGATTAGGGTTGGCTCGTTGCTGTGTCTGTGTTGGTTCTCTGTTGGCTTTTCTATGTCTGGTTTTTTCTGCTAGTTCATGTTTTTCTTTTTTCACTCTGTTTGGTCTATGCCCCTTTGATGTATTGTGGATAATGTTATATATGGGACTGTTCAATTTTAGTGATCTTTGTTGGCTTAACTCCTTGTTAAGTCTAGATTGATCTTTATTTTTGCTAAAGGGTTTCATGTCCCTTCAAAACTTGTTTTTGTCTTGATAAAAAACTAAACATATTAGTTAATATTTTAATTATTCTAAAATACATATGAATCAAAATATACTTGAAACAATACATAAGTATGCTACTCTTGTTGTGAATTGAGACACAACTGACTATCTACAAGAATACCACTCCACATGTGAATTGAGGCACATTCAAATCTTCACAAGTATGCTACTCTTGTGAAATGAAGCATACCGAACTATCTTCAAGAATACAACTCCACATGTGAATTGGGACACATTCAACTATTTAGAATGAAACAAAAATAGTTAGTTGTGTATAGAAGTATGCTCAACTATTCTCAACTATTCACAATAACAACACTCCTCAATCTATAGATTAAGACATATTCAAATATTCAAAATTATAGCTTGGTTATTATGGATTGAGAAATATCCAACTAGCCACATGGATAAACTATGAATTTTCCAAACCCTACTTTGCTCCACAAAGGGACAAAAATGAGGAAAGAAGTCTCATACAATGATCCATCTCTAAGTGAGAAGCTATATTGTGATCGAAAAAATTTCTCCAGCCTCTTATGCCTCTAATGACTTCTTTGACCTTATTACATTCCAGCTCTCTAATAGAGCATTTGAGTCTTTAACAACTTTGTTGGATGTAGTATGAATGATAGTGATAACTACAAAAGTACAAACTTGATGTCACATAATAAAAAGTATAATTTTTATGTTGTAATTTCTCTTTTAAAATACACTCTCACAATAATAAAAATTTGACACAATATATCCCCTCATATTATCATACAAGCTATTTATTCACTTGCACAAATTTCATTAATAACTACCTTAAAGGATACACATTTTTTAAAAGAGTAATAAATACTTAAAGGGGAATAGAATCTTAGATCTATAAGATTTGTAACATAGTGCTTTTACCATTAGAGTATCTATCACTTTAAATAAACTATTAACAAAATAATTTTTAATGTGACACTAACAAATGGACAAAGTGAATTACACACCCTTCATAAGATTATACTTATTTAGATCTAATGCACTTTTTTGTTAAATTGTTAAAATAAACATAGGCATAAGGGTTTAGTGTTTCAATATATTGTTGTAATCTAGAAATAAGTATACGTGCCATAATTTTTAGCAATAAAAAATGCATGTCACATGCTCAAATTTTAAACTTTATGTTTGGTAATGTACAAGAGAGGAACTCTTTGTCTTCCTCCATACTAATCAAACTTTACAATCTATTTTAGTTCTTTCTAAAATCTCTCATTGTAATATTTTATGTACTTGTACAAATTATTGTGCCAAATTTATTAAATAATATCTCTAACTAGAAATGTAAATAAAATTTGTGAATGGTATGATGCCAAATCCTAAGAAAAATTATTGTTTGAAGACTAAACAAAGGTTTATGTTAGACATAATTTCTTATTTGTTGGGTATAGATCCAACATGAAGTAATCTCAAATAATAGATAGATAGAAACCCTTATAAGGCCTATTCTTTAAATTATTTAACAAGCTTAAGAAATATGACCTATTTTAAAATGTTTTGTGTGTTATCAAAACCTCAATCCTAGTTTAATTCTTCTAAGTTAAACGTTGAAAAGGAATGTTGGACTTATGACTATACTTATTAAAGTTGATCTTATGGACTAACTACCTTTCTGTATGTGGATGAAGATTTACTACTTTGAAAGTTCATTAATATCTACAAGTTTTGATGCAATAACTCATCTAAACTATTAAATTGATTGTTATTTAAAATTGGTACTTAATCTCTTAAAATATTTGATAAACATTTGACATAAACCCTTGAATAAATCTACAAATTCAATGTCATGGAGCACTAGTGTGATTCATTAGGAAGAAGAGTGAGAAATAAAGAATGTTCATGGGTGTAAATGCATGTGCATTAATTTTTCTTTTTTTATAATAAAATCTATATTATATATTTGGAATTTATATCTTTTTCATTTGATTGCATGTGATATCTTCAACAAAATAAATCATAAATAATAAGTGAGAGCTTCATCTAGATTCAAATACAATCCTTAAGTATGATGTCATTCCAAGACTTCAGCACTAACAAAATATCACAAGAAAGAATTAAAAATCACTATGAAAAATTAAAAAGCATATGGAGTCTAAATTTTTTAGATTATATTATTGTTGTAAATATAAAAAGAAATATATGATAATTTAATTTTTTGTGCTATTTTTTTACATTATGTTAACTTATTTTAACATATATTTTTTTTTGTGTTATGCTAATTTTTTTGTGTTATGTTAAGTTTACTATATTACATGATATTTATGACGTATGTTTAGGAGATGTGTTTAGCCATATTAAATATTAATTTGGATTCATTTGTAAATTTGTATGTGACATTGGTTAGATATTTAATGTGTGGGTTGCACATAGAAATCAAATTAAATATTAAAAAAACTAAGCTTGAAAGAGTAAATGTTAGGATCAATAGTTTTGTGTACTCATGGTTTTACCTTAATGTTTGGTTGTTTTGTATGAACTTGATTATACAAAATAAAGCACATGTTTAGTGGTTGGAATTGGTTGGTTGGTTTAGATGTCATTTGTATCGAGTTGTCTTGTTGAGTGCATATGTTGAACAATACATTGGATTTGGATGCTTTTGGAAGTTGGGGTTTTCTTCTTGAAGGTATTTTTTATATATCTTGTGTAACCTTTTGGTACATCTTTCATATATGCATTATGGTTATTCTTTAAGCTTATAAGAATTATTTTTCTCAAAGAGTTATAAAGAAAATAGTTTGATCAACCTATTATATTCCTAACAAAAACTATTTATGATCTACAGTCTATGACAAATGCACCAATTAATGAATACTTTTTAATTACTAATTATGTCAATATCAAACCACATTATGATTTGAATCATAAAATTTCCACAGTCCATAATATACATTGGATTCAACTGTGTAGATTTTTTAGTGCCAAAGTTTCGAATCAAACCCTATGATCCATCATCGGAACAAGCAAGCATGGGAAGAGAACATGTAGATGTATAAATAAAGAAAAAATGAAATGAAGTATATTGTTATTGAATTTAGACATAGATGAAAATGTATAGGCAATTAATTCAAGGGTTCAATTTATTAATAAGTTGTAATTTTTATTTTGATTGAAATAAAACTATTTACATTAATTTATATGCCTAGAATAATTAGTAATATTGTTTGTTAGTATTAAATTGTAAAGTCTAACATCAGAGATTAGGATACTTTGTGGAAGAGGGCCTGGTCTCGTCATTATTTTGCCGGAGGCGACGAATCGAGAAAAAGACAACACGCTATAAATTCAAAGCGGAAATTATCGTCCTCAATATGACCATTTCTACTAGGAAAGTTCGCCCGACTTATTCCCCGCCCGTCTCAGCACGTTTTCATTTTGCTCATAAAGTAAAGCAATGTGTAAATTTCCATCGCCATCATCGTCAACCTGCAACTTCTCAGTCAAATCTTCCGCACGCTGCCTTCATAAAATCCAAATTGGTAGGTCAATAATAAACGCGTACGCTCGATTGGAATTTAATGAGATATCGATAATGGCCGCATTATATGTTGAAACGTACGGGCAACCTTTTCGGACCGCATGACGGCTTGTTTTTAATTATATTTTGTACATACGTTGTTTCTTTTGAATTTTTCTAAATAACAGATGCCCAGAAGCTTCTCTGATCTAACTACCTATATGGAGAAGTTATATAAGTTGCTCGATAATCAAGGGAAGGAGCGGTCAGTGTTGTTCATTTTTCAAAAGTTCATCATGAACATGGAAAAGAATTTTGCACATGCGTGTGAAAGCTTTTGCAGTTTAATGGAGGATGATATTTTCATCGGATGTGTAGATTATTCTGCCATGTTGGGTAATTCTCCTGATTTTCATAGGGAGGGTTTAGTTATTACAGATCGTCTTTGGACTGGTAATGACTTTACTGATGGGGCGCAGCAGCTGCCTGAACAATATCATATTGACGAGGTGTACCATCAAGTCATGGACATTCCACAAACTTCAACCTCCTCTCTGCATTACGAATTGCTTGGTAATAATCTTGATCCCCATTGTAAATCAAAACTAAATAGTGCATTCAGGAATTACAGGAAAGAGTCCACAAAGGAAGTCCAATTGTATTTGGTACCTGCAGTGGGACAGAAATCAGTAAAGAGATGCTTCGATTTTCTAAGGAGGACGTATAAAAATAGCAGAGACAAGTCAAGTTGGGAAGCAAATGATGGGTTGGTAGAGGAATCATATGCGTTTACACATAAGCTTGCTGAACGCAACAGGAGAACTAAACTCACTCAGCAGTTTTTGGCTTTACGCTCCCTTGTTCCTCACAATTCCAAGGTGAGATTAATTGTTCATTTTTACATTTGTTTTTATAACTTTCTCTTTGGTAGTACTGCTTCCCAGTAGGTTTCACTAGGTGGGGTTATGGCTGGCTTCATTTGGATTATGATGATAATATGGTGTTTTAAATTTGTGGTTGCAGAAAGTTGATAAAAGTTCCACACTATCAAATGCTATTATGGAGCTTAATCGACAAAAACTTCGCATACAGGAGCTTGAGCAACAGAATCAAAGCCTAACCAATGCAGTTAGAGAGAATTCTATGAGTGAAGCTTGTAGTAGCTTATCTTATGGCTGCGCAGCAAATTCTAGAAGAGATGCTTTTATGCATTGTATTTGTGAAGAAGTTGATGTACTTGTTGAGAAAACCAGCATTCCAGATGAAGCGATCATCGAAGTAACCCTGAAAAAAGTAGCATCGAATTGTCCTCACATGGACGCCATTGCTACAGTGGATAAGTGCTTGAGAAAAATGGAATTGAAGGTAGTGAGAATACAATGGAGGGAGTTAGGCTCAGCAAACCAACTAATTGAGGGGACAATCCGCAGGAAAGCAAAGGTACTGTCTCGCATACAAATTACTTACTTTTTTCGTATAGATTAGATTTGATGCTGAAATTGACAAACTTTTTTTGTGATGCATGGTGAAGGGAGAACGATGGGAGTCGAGACAGATTAAGTCAGCGGTGAAACATGCTCTTACTGGGAGTTAAGAGTTCTTACATAACTACAGAAACGGTGTTTATGAGCCAGTAAAAGTCTGAGTTTTTGAGAAAAGGCACATTCAAGATTTTGCGTGTCTTGAAGCAGTTTTGTACAAAAAAGATATTTTAATAAAAAATCTCTTTAATTATTATGTGTACTCTTTTAATGCGCGTTCAATAAGATATAAAAAAGAAAGAGAACCAATTGGTAGTGGGGGAGGATCTTTATTCTAATCTTAGAAGAAAAAATGTGATTACTTGCAGAGGTATCTAATTTTGTGGAAAGGAATAATATGACTTGGTTTTCTAGTTAATATTTTACTTGGATGTTTGATGCAATAGCATTTTGGAGTAGAAGAAATGTTACATCACCCAAAAAAATATAATTAATAACTAAATTCTTAATTTTTTTAATATTTAAGATTTTTTGAATTATTTTTACAATAAAATAGCTTTGAACTGAACAGTTAAATATTTTAAAAATAAAATGAGAATGATATAATCTAATTCTTCTATATCAAGGGTGAATTGATTATTTTTCTATCTTATTAGGATTTCTTGTAATCACACAAAATTTGGGATACAACTATTACTATACATGCTATTTTTGAGAGTTAGTGTGAGATTAGGGGTCTAGTAGTAGTTTTGTCACACAAAAAACCTAGTCTATAATTTAGTTGGTACTTATGCTCAATGGAGGTAGTGGAATGGGGAGATCAATCTATGTAATAGGGGACCTCTTTGATCAATAATAATATTCATTGAATTTTTTATTTTGATATATATTTTTGGATTTAACTTTATAATATTGTATTTCCTTGTCACATTGTTTCCTATGCCTTGATGATGAATCCTAAATAATGTTTATGTTGAGCTAAGATATTGCATCAAAAGGTCACTGCTTGGTTTAACACTTACAAGATTAAGAAAAAACATATTGTCTCTTAACAAGGTTAAAAAAGGATCTAATTGATTCAAGCCCAAGTTTCTCATCAAGAATAAAAATGGCATTATTATTCCTTGTTAAGATCAAAGGGGCAAGGGAAAATAAAGAATAAGCAATCATAGATATAATGAAAAGAAGACATTGCCTCTAAAATTTATAGGAGAATCAACATTATGTAAGAAAATAGGACTATCTAAATCAAAATTGATACCCACAAAATATATAGAATTCTTACTCACTAACCTAGAAGAAGTTGTAAGTCAACAAGGATTCCATAGGCAATCTAATCTTTGTATAAAATCTTGAACTTCAACATACTAACATTGACTACCTATTGAGATAACTAAATAAATATCTAACATTTTCTTGATATTAATTTTGATTTCTAGAAGAAAAGTAATATTAGGCTTGAGAATTTGAATAAGGCCCAGAACAACATTTTGATGAGACATGTTAACCAAGCCCCTAGTATTCCATGAAAGATCTTTTTTTTTTTAAGAAATAGAGAAGTGACAAGATGTATTAAAGGATGTACTAAAAATCATGGAGCACTTTATAATAATAAGACAAGATGTTTGGTTTTAAATCATTATGATGGGCTTTGGATGACCTTAAGAGATTCTCGTAAAAGAGTCCACTATAGATCAAGTCTTGTTGAGTACAAAACTCTTATATCATAAGAAATGAGAATGCGATCATACCATAAATGAATTTAATGAAATGAAAGAACTTTCAGCCTACAAACTCATACTTCTCCATTGAATAGCTATTTTTTAAAAAATGATATAATCATTAAAAAATTAATAATAAACATTCTTAATAAGAAATAACGTCAAGCTCAAAATACAGTAGGATGGTCGTTATTCTGTGCGAGGCCACATACAAAGGAAAAGACAGATACTGTTAAATCAAAGTAGAAAAAATACTTGTTAATAATCTTGGAGCGAATGACAAGGGAAGAATATGAGCATTTCTATAAGAAAAATCGTCAGACTTAGCTCCCCACTCGTCTCGGCATGTTTTAATTTTGCTGCTCAATAAGACAAACGTGTAAATTTGCATCGCCATCATAATTAGCATGCAGCTTCTCATTCAAATCTTTTATACGCTGCCTCCATAAAATTCATTGGTCAATCAGTAATAATTAACGCCCAATTTGAATTTTCGCGGAATGTAGGTTGCATGACAAATTCGCCAAGATAATGACGGCACTATAAGCTGAAACGTACGTGTAATCTTTGTTGACTGCATGAACGCTTCTTTTTAACATTGTTTGTATGTATCTCGTTTTTTCTAAGCTTTCTAAATAACAGATGCCTGGAAGCAAATTATGGTTGAAGGAGACAAATTATGGGTATTGTTTGTGAATGAAAATTAAGTTCAATTTTTCAAGAGACATTATGGTTGAAGGGGTTATTTTGTGATAGGTCGTCATATTAATTTCAATTTTAGAAAGGATGGAATTGGGATGTTAATATAGGATGGGTTCGGAACAATATTTAATGAATTATAAAGGAGCTAAGGGAGTCAATTAAAGGAAAACAATTAAGATATGAAAAAATGATAAATCTCAAATACAAAAATGAATAATAGGAACTCTTGACAAGACCATGGAAACAACATAGGAAAGAGAACATGGATAGCTTGAGATGAACTAGGGTAGAAATAAGGAGTCAAAACATCATAAAAATACACAAGTATATGATTGGAATAGCATGAACACAACAATATAATAGTGTTTCAAATGTGTGTTTGTAGAAAGATGATAATATGGTGTTTTAATGTGTGTTTGTAGAAAGATGATACTATATACACTTTGACAAATATGATATCTGAGCTTAATCAACAAAAGCTTCATAGAGGATCTTGAGTAGTTGTATCAAAGTCTAATCAATGCACTTAGAGAGAACTCTATCAACAAAGTTTGTGGTAGTTTATCTTATGGTTGTGCAATAGATTCAAAAAGAGATGAGTTGTTGAATTGTATTTGTGAAGAAGTTGAGGTGTTGAGAAAACTAGGATTTAAAATGAAGCCATTATTGAATTAAACTTGAAAAAAGTTAGCATCTAGTTGTACCCACATGGATATCATTGTTATAGTGGATAAGTATTTGAGAAAGATCAACTTGGAGGTGGTGAGAATATGATGGAGGGAGTTAGACTCATCAAACCAGTTAATTGTTGGGACAATCCAAAGGAAAACAAAGGTATTGTCTTGTACACAATCCCTCTCATTCTATATGATATTGGTGTATGATAATGATATTTATATACTCGTGCTTCATAAAGTAGGATTATTTTAAAGTGTTGAGAACTGGATATGATGTTATTGTAATTGAGTAATGTAACCTAATAGAAATTGAACTCTTATTCTCCAACTAATTAATACATCTATAGTTCCCACATACATAGATTTCTAAAGATAATTTAGGGTGTGAATTAGGATGAGCTCATATGATGAATCATAGGAGCTTTCTAGTAGAGGCATGTGTTCAAATCCATAAACTCTAATGTTGCATATCCTAATTCACAAGGTCAAGTGTAAGACTTGAGTGAATATGACCAAAAGACATCCTTATTTTTTGACATCTAAGTCAAGATAAACTCACAAAGAGAGTTTGCCAATAAGAAAAAATAAAAATAAAAAATTATTGTGTGTAGTAGCACAAGCCCAATTTTATGATGTGGTAGTATAAGTTCAATTTTTTTGAGAAAAGGGCACAAAAATCTAAAACTGGTTTTATACAAACATTCAAGAATCATTGTATATTTGTCTCTATTTTTTATATACATATTGATAAATGACAGACAATATTATGGATTACATTATTGGTGTGGATATAGAAAGCAACCTAATATGGTGATCTCTTGTGTTGGTTTTTTATGTTATATTATATTAGTTTATAAAGCTTTGTTTATACTTCAATAAAGTGTTTGTATTATTTTATGCAAAGTAACTTCCATAAAAAAAATTAAATTATTAAATATTAATAAAATTTAAAATTTATTTTATTTATTAATATGATGTAATATAAATTTAAATATTTTTTAATTAATATTTGAATAAAGAATGAAATACTTTATGGACTTAACATAGTATTTTATTTAAACATTTGATGAGACACAATTACTAAATATCGTTGCATCAGAGACACATTGAAGTAAACATATTAGTGGGTGTTCTAATTATTCTACAATACCTATGAATCAAAATATAGTCAAACATTCATAAGTATGTTGCTCCTCTTGTGAATTGAGACACAACTAACTATCTACAAGAATACCATTCCAAATGTGAATTGAGACACAATCAAACTCTTCACAAGTATGCTACTCTTGTGAAATGAAACATGCTCAATTATCTTGAAGAATACAACTCCACATGTGAATTGGAACACATTCACTATTTAGAATGAAACAACATTAGCTAGTTGTGTATATATCAGTATACTCAACTATTCACAATAACAACACTCCTCAATTTGTAGATCTAGACATACTCATCTATTCACAATTATAGCTTGGTTATTATGGATTGAGACATACTCAACTAACCATAAAGACAAACTATAAATTTGTTGAACCATAGTTTGCTACACAAAGGGATAAAAATAAAAAGTGAACAACTCTCATGCAATGAACCATCTCTAAATGAGACGCTAGATTGAGAGAGAAAAATTTCTCCACCCTCTTATGCCTCTAACGACTTCTTTGATCATATTATATTATAGCTCTTTAATAGAGCATTTGAGTCTTTAAAAGCTTTGTTGGATTTAGTATGGATGATGGTGATAAATACAAGAATACAAACTTGATGAAAGATAATAAAAAGTATAATTTTTATGTTGTAATTTTTCTTTTTAAATGCACCCTTAGTGTAATAATAAAAATTTGACACAATATATCCCTTTATATTATCATACAAAAATTTACCTTTATTCACAATATCAACACAACTCTAACATAAAATTCAACTCCCAGAAATTTTGTCAGTTCCTACATTAAAGGATAAACAATTTTTTAAATCTAATAATAAATAATTAAGGGGCATAAAATCTTAGATCTATAAGATTTGTAACATAATGATTTTACCATTAGAGTATATATCAGTTTAAATAAAATATTAACGTGACACTAACAAATGGATAAAGTGAATTGTAAATTTTTAATAGGATTATACTTATTTAGATCTAATGCACTTTATTGTTAGATCATTAAACAAACATAGGCATAAGGGTTTAGAGTTTCAATATATTGCTGTAGGATTTAAATGACTGTAGTTGCTAATAAATATGAATTTCACATGCTCAAAATTTTAATTCATGCTTCTTTTAAACTTTATGTTTGGTAATGTATAAGATTAGCGCTCTTTGTATTCCTCCATGCCAATCAAGCTTTACAATCTATTTTGATTCTTTGTGAAACCCCTCATTCTAATATTTTATGTATTTGTACAAATTATAGTGCCAAATTTATTGAATAATATCTTAAACTAGAAATGTAAAAAAAAATATGAATGGTGTTATGTCAAATCCTAAGAAAGACTACTATTTGAAGACTAAACAAAGGTTTATGTTAGACATAATTTCTTATTTGTTCGACATAGAACCAATGTGAAGTATCGTCAAAAAATAGAAATATAGAAACCCATATAAGGCCTATTATGTTAATTAATTAACAAGTTTAAGGAATAGGACCTATTTTAGGATATTTCTTGTGTTTTCAGTACTTCAACCCTAGTTAATTCTTCTAAGTTACATTGAAACGATATGTTGGACTAACCACTACACTTATTGAAGCTAATCTTGTGGACTAACTACCTCTAAATATTTGGATTAAGATCTACTAATTTGGAATCTCATTGATACCTACAAGTTTTGATGCAATAACTCATGTATACTATTAATTTTATTTTATTTAAAATTGGTGCTAAAATTTTAAAATATTTGATTTAAACATTTGACAAACACCCTTGGATAAATCTACAATTTCGATGTCATGAAACACTTGTGTGATCCATTAGAGAGAAGAGTGAGAAATAAAGAATGTTCATGGATGTAGATGTAAGTGCATCCATACAAAAAAATAATAGAAAAATTAGAAAGAATAAGTGACAGCTTCATCCAAAAAAGTGTTAGTGGGAATAATAAAGTAGATCTTTAAATAGATTCCTTAATTATATTGCCATTCCAAGACTTCAACGCAATAACAAAATTTCATAGAAAGAATAAAATCTCACAATGAAAAATTATAAAGTATATGGAAAATAATTTTTTAGATTACATTATTGTTGTAGATATAAAAAGCTATATGATATTTTGATTTTTTGTGTCATTTTTTTACATTATGTTGATTTATTTTTTGGTATGCTAGGTTAAGCTCATTAGATTATATGATAGTTATGATGTATATTTAGGAGATGTGTTTAGGTAAATTAAATATTGATTTGGGTCAACTTGTAAATTTGTATATGACATTAGCTAGATGTTGTATGTGGGTTGCACATAGAAATTAAATTTAATATTAGAAAAACTTAGTATTCAAATGGTTTTACCTTAAGTAATATTTGGTTATTTTCTGCAAGCTTGATTCTATAAAAGAAATCACATGTTTAGTGGTTGGGGTTGGATGGTTGACTTGGATGTCATTTGTATTGAGCTCTCTTGTTGAGGTCATATGTGAAGCATGTCATGATATGTGTGATTGCATGTTTACCCATTATGCTTGTACACATGAAGGATGCATTGAAGGAGCTTAATGTTTCACAAGTATTCATGGGAACTTTATAATTGTATCATAATATTTTTAGTATTGAACAATACATTGAGTGTGGATTCTTTTAGAGGCTAGGGTGGTTTTTCCTCTTGAAGGTTTTTTGGGTATATCTTGTAACGTTTAGGTATTTCTTTCATGTGTTGATTATGATTATTTTTTAAGCTTGCATGTATTATTTTCTTTAATGGAATTATATAGAAAATGGTTTGATTAACCTAATTAATTCCTAACAAAAACTTTATATGATCAATCGTTTATGACCAGTGCACCAACTAATGAATACTTTTTAGTTACTAATTGTGTCAATATAAAACCACATTTTGTTGTAGATTTATAAAGAAAGTAGGATTAAGTACACATTATTGAATTTAGATTTTAGATATAGAAAATATAATTAATAAATCGAAAGATCATAAAAAAAGAGTTCAATTTATTTATAATTTTAATTTTGATTGAAATAAAACCATTTACATGTATATATGCCATAATAATTAGTCATAGAATAATTAAAAATATTATTGATTAGAAAGTGGTTTGAAGTTCGAATAATAGTAGCTACCTTTTAATTAAATTGTAAAATCCAACATCAGTCATTAGGATATTTTTGGTCATTAGGATACGTTTTAAGAGTAGCTACTCGTGTGGTTATTATTTTGTCACAGGCAACGGATCAATAAAAAGACGACACACTGAATTATTTTGAGCGAGTAGCGAAGGGAAGAATATGACCATGACCATCTGTACTGAGAAAAATCGTTATACTTACTCGTCTGGGCACGTTTTAATTTTGCTCATAAAGAAAAGCAATGTGTAAATTTCCATCGCCATCATCGTTAGCCTGCACCTTCTCAGTCAAATCATAAAATCCAAATTGGCAAGTCAATTTTAAACGCTAAATTGGAATTGAAAGCTTTTTTGACCACATGAACGCTTGTTTTTAATCATTTCTACGTTGGTAGTTTCTTTTGAATTTTTCAAAATAACAGATGCTCAGAAGCTTCGCGCGGTGAAGTTATATATGTTGCTCCATAATCAAGGGAAGGAGCATTCAGTGTTGTTCAAGTTTCAAAAGTTCATCATGAACATGGAAAACAATTCTGCACATGTTTGTGAGAGCTTCTGCAGTTTAATGGAGGATGATATTTTCATGACAAGAGCAGACATCGTCGGAGGTCTAGATAATTCGGCCATGTTGGGTAATTTTCCTGATTATCATAGGGAGGATTTAGTTATTACAGATCGTCCTTGGACTGATAAGGACTTTCCCGATTGGCAGCCACTACCTGAGCAATATCATATTGACGAGGCGTACCCTCAAGTCATCGACATTTCACAAGATTCAAACTTCTCTCTGCACTACGAATTGCTTGGTAATAATATTGATCCCCATTGTAGATCAAAACTGAATAGGGCATTCAGGAATTACAGGAAAGAGTCCGCAAAGGAAGTCCAATTGTGTTTGGCACCTGCCGTGGGACAGAAATCACTAAAGAGGTGCTTCGATTTTCTACGGAGGACGTATAAAAATAGCAGAGACAAGTCAAGTTGGGAAGCAAATGGTGGATTGGTAGAGGAATCATATGCGTTTACGCATAAGCTTTCTGAACGAAACAGGAGAAACAAACTCAGTCAGCAGTTTTTGGCTTTACGCTCCCTTGTTCCTCACAATCCCGCCAAGGTGAGCTTAATGCTCATTTTATATATTTTTTCATATGTTTCCTTTTGGTATTACTGCTTCTCAGTAGCTTTCATTGAATTAGGTTACGGCTGGCTTCATTTGCATTTTGATGATAATATGGTTGGTGTTTTCGATGGGCGCTTGCAGAAAGTTGATAAAATTTCCACACTGGCGAATTCGATATCCGAACTGAATCGACAAAAGCTTCGCATACAGGAGCTTGAGCAAATGAATCAAAGCCTAACCAATGCACTTAGAGAGAACTCTATGAATGAAGCTTGTAGTAGCTTATCTTATGGCTGCGCAGCAGATTCAACAAGAGATGCGTTGATGCATTTTATTTGTGAAGAAGCTGATGTACTTGTTGAGAAAACCAGCATTCCAGATGAAGCGATCATCGAAGTAACCCTGAAAAAAATTTCATCGAATTGTACTCACATGGACGCCATTGTCAGAGTGGATAAGTGCTTGAGAGAAATGGAAATGAAGGTAGTGAGAATCCAATGGAGGGAGTTGGACTCAGCAGACCAATTAATTGAGGGGGCAATCCGCAGGAAAACGAAGGTATTGCCGTGTACACAAACCTATCTTGTTCGTATAAATAGTTGAACTTAGATTTTACGCTGAAACTGACAAGTTCTTTTGTAATGCATGATGAAGGGAGAACGATGGGAGACGAGACAGATTAAGAGGGCGGTGAAGCATGCTCTTACAGGGAGTTAAGATTCCTTACATAACAACAGAAACTGTGTTTATGATAAGGCACTTAAAATCGCATTTATGTCCCAAAGCAGTTTTGTACAATCTTAAAAGTTTGTCGAATAACGATCTCTGTCTTTATTAAAATCACAATCTTGTATGGTCGATAGTTATGCCTTTATCATAGGGAAACCATGTTAAGGTAACTGGTGTAAGAATTCTCAATGCTCTCTCAAAGAAAAGTACAATCCACCTTGTACTACTAATATTTCGAGTCATTTGTCATTGGGGAAACATCATAATTATTATGAGCTTTTGAATATATTTTATAGAATTTAAAAGATTTAATTATTTAAGAACCAAAATCGTTGTCTTATTGGATTATATGTTATTTGGTATTGAATTATAAATTTATAATATTTATAGATTAAACAATATTTATAGAATTTAAGTTTTCATTCAATTTGATCAAGACATATAAGATGATATAATGATTTATTGTAAAGGTATATATATACATTTCCTATCTTCTATCATCACAAGAAGTTGCTAAATACATTCAACTAAATCATATTTCACATAAAATTGATCTAAAAGTGAACATTGTTTTGAAAATATTATTCTACATCATTTTTAAGAAATTCTTTTGCATAATACACATTTGTTGTTTAGTCATAAGAATGCACTAAATGCCTTTATTTGATGATTTATGATTTCCTATTTCCATTTATAAACATGCCATTTATGAACATCCTCTACTCAATGTATTGTTTTTATTGATATTCGTACTTTTATTTATCCTTATGTGATATAAAAAGCTACATTTATTAACTTGCACCTATGTTAGGTCTTGTATGTGTGCAATCTTCTTAACCACATTAAGTAGTATATTCCACTAATTAAAATCATGCATTGAACATCAAACACCTACATAAATTATCTTTCCAATGTAATTATATTTGTACATTTATTTTAAAATACATTTCAAACATTAAATTAAATATTTTCAAACTACAATTTATGTGTAAGTAGGAAGTGTCGAACACACATACTTATAACTCATTTCATAAGTAAAGTATGACATCATTTCATTAGCAATATTATGTATCATTTATCTGTACATATTTTATAAAAGTGTAAGACTCTTGAAATACTATATTACTATTAAGTGGTATTAAAATAATTATATTCCATGTCATTTATTAATTGAATAGTTAAAAGAAATTTAAATTATAAAAAACACATCTTATATTAATCTATGCGAGAAGATATATAAAAAAATATGATCTCAATAATTGAAAGAAAAAAAAAAGAAAAAAAAGAATATTGTACGATGATGGAGCTTAAAAAAATATTTATAGAAAAAGACATATTATCAAACTCAAACCAATTGTATTCTCAAAATAAATAATTAAATACAATTTATAGGCTTAAGCCATTACAAGAGATAGCAAAGAAATAATCTATAAAGCTTTTAGTAGTATAATAGTACCTACAAGAACACTATAAAACCTCCGTCTCTAGCACAAAAAATATAAGATAATCAATATAGAAACCACTAAATGATAATCAAGAAACCATATGTTAAAAACTGACCAAAATATGGTTTTCAAATCCCAAGTCAAAATCCAACATCCAAATCCTTAGAAGAGTTCATCTAGGCTAAACATAGCATATTCTTTACACATAGCATAAACAATCATAACTTCATCATAATCCACTCTCCAACTTAAGATCTTCTGTTTAGCTCTCTTATCTCCATTCAAAGATACCGTATGACACATTATAACATTTGTCATAAGTTAGTTAATGAGGATACAGAAGATGAGGAATTTTAAGTGGAAGAGGAGGAATAGGAGGAAAAATATAAGGGGGAGCTGGATGATGAGAGTGAATATTTGGAGGATAAGGAGGATTCTTAACCGATTTCTTTGCCTCATAATTCTCTGGACGATGTAGAAATGGTTCCCTTCTCTTAGGACTCCCCCAATGTTATGGAGAATCACAATACTAGAAAGTTGCATAACTAGATAATTGAGCTACAGGTAAGGGTAATGAACCTTGAAGCCAAGGTTGAATATTATAGGTAGGGATACCAACTAATGGGAAAGTCCTTAATCTTTCTTTGTGCCATTACCGATGACATAATGTGGAAAGTGGCCATGGAATTTCTCTCGGGGCAAAGCAGGATGAAGAAGAAAACGAGAAAACTGGTGAAGCAAGGCAAAGTGAAAGAGGATGAACAAAAAGAGGACACTTTGTACCCAGATATCTAGAATGAGTAGATGCAGTGACTAGAGCGGGACTAGATCCTTATTAGTGAGGACTAAGTTGCAGTTGTTGTTGGTTTCCTTTTTCCTCTTTGATGATTTTAAATATAGTTAATCTTAGTTTTTTAAAATACTTTCTTATGAATAGGCCTGTGTGTCGTATGCCTTAGACTTCTATTAGAATTAAGTTCTTTGATAAGTTTATGGACTCTTTATATTTATCTGCTAGTAGCTATATTATGGATAGGTGGTGGTTGGACAAGATTAGTATGTTTAGTTATCATGATATGATGGTTTTTGATTACTTTTGAGAGATGCTTATGAACTTTCTAGTTTTCTAGCTATTTGATGCCAAAGTCTGTGTTGCTACTCTCTAATTTTGCTATAAATTGCAAGGTTTCAGGGCCCCCTCCCTGCTAAAGTAATAAAAAACAAGGGTTAATTCTATAATAGTATGTTCCCACTTTTTGGTCAAAGTGGGACATTAAAATCAACTTTCAAAATCAAATTTTTACCTTTGTCATCTATTGTAACCAAACTATTTAAAATTTTAACATAATGTGAACTAACAATTTTTTAAATTTTGTGCACAGGTTCTAAATATATATTAAAGAAAAATTAAAAACAAAACTATTTAAGTAAGTTTGAATAACTTATTTTGATAGTTAATAGTATCTTGAGAAAGTCATATTTATTCCATAATGCATAATTTGTTTTTAAAGTTAAAATTGTAAATTATTAAACATAGATTAGTAACACCAATATTTGATGCAATGACTTTTCTATTACATATTTTATTTTTTATTAGTTTTTGAAGTGAGATTGATTATAATTTGGACATGTTTATTTTATAACATGTGTATATATATGTCCGCACGTGTGTATATGTATATACATTTTTATATGTATATGTATATGTATATATGTGTGTGTGTGTGGGTGTGTGTGTGCGCGTGCGCTCGCACACACATACATATGATTGATTCTAAATAAGTTTATTATGAATAGAAACGACTTAAACCACACATTAAGTTTACACTTTTAAACTTAAAAAGTTGAGTGTAAATTCCAATATCATAAGAAATAAAATTGAAATTGTGCCTTGAACAAATCTGTTTTCCTTATTGAATAGCTAATTTTTGACTTGTTCTCCTTATTGAAAAGCTAATTTTTTTTATAAAAGCATCCTTAATCGCCAAGTTCAAAAGACAGTAGGATGGTCGTTATTCTGTGCGAGGCAACATACCAAGGAAAAGACAGATAATGTTAAATCAAAGCGGAAAATATACTTTGTTAATAATCTCGGAGCGAATTAATGGCAAGGGAATAATATGACCATTTCTATAAGAAAAATCGTCTGACTTTCTCCCCACTCGTCTCGGCATGTTTTAATTTTGCTGCTCAACAAGACAAACGTGTAAATTTGCATCGCCATCATCATCCTGCAGCCTCTCATTCAAATCTTTTATGCGCTGCCTTCATAAAATTCATTGGTCAATCAATAATTATTAACCCCCAATTGAAATTTCGCGGTATGTAGGTTGCATGACAATTTCGCCAAGATAATGACGGCACTATAAGCTGAAACGTACGTGTAATCTTTGCTGACTGCATGAACGCTTCTTTTTAACATTTTTCTATGCATCTCGTTTTTTCTAAGCTTTCTAAATAACAGATGCCTAGAAGCTTCTCTAGTCTAAATGAATGGCGAAAATTTAGTTAGCACAGATCATCTTTGACCAATAAGGACTGTACCGATGGGCAGGAGCTGCCGATGAGGAGATAGCAAAAGTATATATTTTTTCACAAATGACACTTATTGAAAGATATTAATAAGAGAAATTGAGGATGAAAAAGGTGGGATAACGTAGAAATTAGACATCTTCATTTGTAAATTGGTTATAGGAAGATGAAAACTTAAGGTCAGGAAGGTGGTATATAGTATGCGTATTGTTTCTAAATGAAAATTAAGTTCTTTTTTTTAATAGACATTATGTTTGAAGGGCATGACTTTGTGATAGGTTTTTACATTAATTTTAAGTTTGGAAAGGATGGAATTATGATAGATAAATTTGAGAATTTAACATAGGATGGGTTAAGCACAACATTTAATGAGTTATTGTGGAGGGAAAAAGCAAGATTAGGTGACTAGGACCTAATCCCACTTTAGTCAACACATTGGGAATACGAAAAAGTCTAGGGAGATAGCTCACTTTGGCTACTTTTTATTATAGTTAGAATTAAGTTTTCTCTGGCCAACCTAGAACCATACTTCACAAAAGTTAAATGAACCTATAACATTCATTTTGAAAATCTAAAATAAATTTCTTATTAAACTTAAGATATGCAATATAATGGTGAGATTTTTCACTCTTATAACTAGTTTTACCCCTATAAGAGTAGCTATCTTATTTGTGATCTTATCCCCATGAAAAAGCTCCCCACTAGATCATATTGTTTGTACAGTAAAAGCCACACCATTTGAGGAGTCATATAGCGAGATGCACTTGAATCTATTAACCAAGAGTTATCATAAGACAAGTTAGCTAAATTAAACAAGAAATCTTCAACTTCGTCATTTGAAGATTTTTCTATAGAGTAATTGCCATTCTTTTTTATATTTCTACATTCCTTCTTAAGATAGCCCTACTTAAAAAAGGTTAACAGCTCAATGTAGTGTTACTTAGGGGTTTGGATGCACCCTTAGATTTAGATCTATCTTTTCACTTATCCACACCCTACTTTTGCTTACCACCACCTTGTTCCTTGTATATCTTCCTATCACAATCAATGCCTCTTTTAAACTATCATCAATTGACTTCATTCAGACCTCTCTTATAAATAAGATAACATCAAGGAATACAATTTAAAATATATAGTAGAACTACAAAGAGAAGCATTTAAATTTGATCAATAATTAGAAAATATAGGGCCAAAATTGATTTATCACATATAGGAGCTAATAAGAACATAAATATTGTTTTATGAAGTGGTAGTATAAGTTTAGTTTTTTGAGAAAACATGCACAAAAAATCTAAATTCTGTTTTGTGCTAACATTCAAGGATCATTGTATAACTATCTCTATTTTTATACACATATTGATAAACAATAGACAATAAAATTATGGATTATATTATTGGTGTGGATAAAAAGAGAAGCTTGATATGTTGATCTCTTTTATTGGTTTTTTGTGTTATATTATATTGGTTTATAAAGCTTTGTTTCTTCTATAATGAAGTGTTTGCATTATTTTCTACAAGGTAACTTTGATAATAAATTTGCATTATTAAATATTAATTAAAATTAATATTGATTGATTTATTGATATATCAATATGATCTAATATAAATTTTCATATTTTTAATTAATTAATATTTAAATATAGGAATAGAATATTCTATGGACTTAACGTAATAATTTATTTAAAAATTCTATGAGCCACATTTACTAAATATGTTCACATCCAAGAAACATTACACTAAACATATTAGTGGATTTATTCTATTTATTCTACAATACTCATGAATAAAAATATACTCAACCATTCATAAGTATTTCACTCTTGCAAATTGAGACAAAATTGACTATCTATAAGAATACCACTCCACATGTGAATTGAGACACATTCAAATCTTCACAAGTATGCTACACTTGTGAATTCAAACATACTCAACTATTTTAAAGAATAGAACTCCACATTTGAATTGGGACACATTCAACTATTTAGAATCCAACAACATTAACTAGTTATGTTTAGAATTATACTCAACTATCCACATTAACAACACTTCTCAATCTATAGATTGAAACATACTCAACTATTCACAATTATGCCTTGGTTATTATGGATTGAGTCATATTCAACTAGCCATAAGGAAAAACTATAAATTTTCCAAACCCTACATTTCTCCACAAAGAGACAAAAAAAAGGGAGCACCTATCATGCAAGGAACCATCTCTAAGTGAGAAGCTAGATTTAGATAGAAAAATTTCTCCAAACTCTTATCCCTCTAATGACTTCTTTAACCCTATTACATTATAGCTCTCTAATAGAGCATTTGAGTCTTTTAAACATTTGTTAGATGTAGTATGGATGATGATGATAACTACAATAATATAAACTTGATGTCATCTAATAAAAATTATATTTTTTTATGTTCTCATTTTCCTTTAAAAATACAACCTTAAAATAATAAAAAATTTGACACAATATATCCCCTTATATTATCATATGAGCCATTTAACTTTATTCACAATATCCACATAACTCCAACATAAAAATTGGCTTCCACTTTTTTCTATAACAACTACCTAAAAGGATACACATTTTTTTAAAGAATAGTAAATACTTAAGGGGCACAAAATCCTTGATGTATAATATTTGTAATATATTTCTTTTTTCCATTAGAGTATCTATCACTTTTGATAAACTATTAACAAACTAAGTTTTAATGTGACACTAACAAATGGACAAAGTTGGGGGTGTGTTTTTTACAGTGTCCATGGAGTATATTGTTGCCATGACTGGTTTTACTGTGGAAGGTGTGACCTTTCCCAATAAACCAAAGGGGAACTACAAAACTAACTTTATGAGGTTCCTAAAGCTGAGAGAGAAGGTGGATCGTATACAAAGCAACTTCAACAAGGACGATTTTCCTAGTGTCTAGAAGGAGGTTTCTCTGATTCTTATGAAGTACATTACTCTGGATGGAAGATTCAAATGTTTTCACTCCCAAATCTTCCCTATGCTTAACTACTTTAGATATGGAGTGAAAATGAACCTCCCACATTGGATTTTTTCTCCATTTCATAGTTTGGTTTTGTTGCTAAAGCTACAATTTTTCTTCCCCTGCATTAGGGGCTTATCTTGAGGCTTTATAATTTCCATTTGGCTTTGACCCCAACTAGTGGGCCACCCATTCACCCCTTTGGTCCTTCCCCTAAACCCACTTAAGTTGTTGATCTCTTTGAAAATCCAAATTATAAAGGTACCCCTAGCACAACCCCTAAGCCCAAAGGGACTCCTACCTAGATTAACTCTAACTTATCTACTAAAAGTAAGAACCCTACAACCCCTCCCCCCTAAATAAACTAAAGAGCAAGAAGTAGAGGTACTTGCTTCAGAGGACTCTACTTCCTCATAGTTCATGGGTTCTAATGGACAACAAATAACCTTATTGCAAACTCTATCTTTCCCCTTCTACACCTTCTTTAGGCTCCCCTCCTCCCTCCCTTATTAATTCCCCATAGAAATAGGATTTATCTATCCTCACTGAGAAGGTTAATGAAATATGTGATGGCTAGAATAGACAGTAAGCCATTATCCACTAGCTCCTTGACCAACTTAATGTTGCAAAGAAAAAATCAAAAGGTTGGAGGCCTAAGTTGAGGTAGATGTCAGACCCTCTAATTCGGAAATGGATGAAAAAGTTTAAAGATTCTAGGTGGTAGCCAATGAGATGGAAAATAAACTTGAGAAGTAGGAAGTCTTGGAAGAGGAAATTAAGGAGCTCTATCAGAAGGTGGACCAAAAGCATAATAGGAAAGAGAAATCTAGAGTCATCAAAGAGCTTCAAGGAAAATAGGTGACACTCAAAAGGAAGATGGATGAGGTGATGACACTTAAAATTAAAATGATAAGTAAAAATTATGCTTCTCTTTAGGCCATTCTGGAGGAAATTGACAAAAGGCACGAAAAGAAGCGCCATATGGATTTGTCCTCTACAATTGTTACAGAGCCAATTAAATATAGGGTGAAGGCTACTTTGGAGTCCCCTAGCATTTCTTTGATAAAAGTTTTTAACAAAAGACTATCCTTCTCTAAGAAGGTGAAAGTGTTGATCTAGGACTAGCAAATTGAAGAAAACCCCACTAGGTAGACCATTGGTTCATGTCTTCAGTGGGTGGTGTGGTCTCTCTTGTTTTGGTGTCTATTGGTTTCTAGTCATAGTTTTTTTGGTTGTTAGTTGTTTTTAGTTCATTTTGTTAGTTGGTTCTCTTGTTGGGCGCTCTCACTTCTCGTGAGACCCTTGTTCTTTGCGCAATGACAACTATGTAAATATTTGGGCCTCTCTTATTTTTTATCTAATCAAGACAAATGGACAAAGTGAATTGCACATCCTTAATAGGATTATACTCATTTAGATCCAATGCACTTTCTTGTTATACAATTAAGAAAACATATGTATAAGGATTTAGTGTTTCAATAGATTGTTGTAAGCTTAAAATGAGTATAAGTGCCATATTTTTTGTTAATAAAATATGCATGTCACATGCTTCTTTTAAAATTTATGCTTGGTTGTACAAGATTAACACTCTTTGTCTTCCTCCATGCCAATCAAACTTTACAATCTATTTCACTTCTTTCTAAACTCCCTCTTTTTAATGCTTTAAGCACTTGTACAAATTAGTGTGCCAAATTTATTGAATAATATCTCTAACTAGAAATTAAAATAAAAGTGTGATACCAAATCATAAGAAATACTACTATTTGAAGACTTAACAAAGGTTTATGGTAGACATAATTTCTTTCTTAGTGGCGATAGATCCAATGTTAGGTAACCTCAAATGATAGATAGATAGAAACCTGTATAGGGCCTATTCTCTTAATTATTCAATAATCTTATGGAATAGGGCCTATTTTAAAATATTTCATGTGTTATCAAAATCTCAACCCTAATTTAAGTCTTCTAAGTTATGTTGAAAAGACGTGTTAGACTAACCGTTGCACTTATTAAAGTCAATCTTGTGGACTACATACCTCTCTATATTTGGATGGATATTTACTAATCTGGAAGCTCATTGGTACCTACTTGAGTTTTGATGTAATAACTCGTCTAAACTATTGACTTGATTTTTTTTTGAAACTATGTGTTCTTTAGGTTGATGCATCTTCACCTTGGCTTATTATTTTTCCTCCATAAGTTGCATGTTGGAAGGTAAGAGTTCTTACATGAGATGGTGATCACATTGGATGTTATTGTAGGTTTGCATGAGTGCATGCTATAAATTTGCATGATTTCATGAATGACTATGATGATGCATTTCACCAATTAGCACTTACATAATGTATATGACAAGTAGGAGACTATTAGGAAAATAGTGTTCTACACCTTTCACAACAAAAAATATTTTAATAATAAAATACAAATATTTATTTATGATGTATATTGAAAGATGTGTTTAGCCTCATTAAATATTGATTTAGGTCCAGTTGTAAAGTTGTATGTGAAATTTGTTAGATATCTCATGTGTGGGTTGCACATATAAAAGAAATTTAACATTGAAGAAACATAGCACGGAAGAGTAAATGTTGGGATCAATAGTTTTGTGTGCTCAAAGTTTTACCTTAATGTTTGGTTGTTCTGTATGAACTTGATTCTATAAAAGGAAGTATGTGTTTAGTGGCTGGGGTTGATCGGTTGGCTTGGATGTCATTTGTATTGAGCTCTCTTGTTGAGGGCATATGCGAAGCATGTCATGATATGTGTGGTTGCATGTTTACCCATTATTCTTGTACACATCAAGGATGCATTGGAGGAACTTGATGTTTCACAAGTATTCATGGAGACTTTGTAAATGTATTTTGAACAATGTATTGAGTGTGGATGCTTTTGTAGGTAGGGCCTTTTTCACTTCAAGGTTTTGTTCAATATATCTTGTATAACGTTGTGATATGTCTTTCATGTGTAGATTATGATTATTTTAAAGCTTGTATGCATTATTTTCTTTCATGAATTATATAGAAAATGGTTTGATAAACCTAATAAATTCCCAACAAAAACTATATATGATCAATAGGTTATGACGAGTGCACCAAGTAACGAATACTTTTTAATTACTAGTTGTGTCAAAATAAAACCACATTGTGATGTAGATTTATAAAGAAGGTAAGATTAAGTACATTTTATTGAATTTAGGTTTAGATGTAGAAAATATAGTCAAAGGATCATTAAAAAAGAAGAACTCAATTTATTAAAAAATTATAATTTTAATTTTGAGTGAAATAAAATCATTTACATTGCATATGCTTAGAATAATTACTGATATTGTTGGTTAGTAAGAAAGTGGTTTGGAGTTCGAATAATTGTAGCTACCTTTTAATTAAATTGTAAAATCCAACATCAGCCATTAGAATACTTAGGAACGGCTTAAATCGCACACACTAAGCTTACACTTATAGATTTAAAAGTGTTAAACCCTCAGAGTTGACTGACATTCTCTAAATTTAATATATTGCTTAATGTGTATGGTTTAAGACTGAGGATACTTTTTTATTATTATTAGGATTATTCGTATGATTATTATTTTGTCAAAGAAACAGATCAAGAAAAAGACTACACACTAGGTATATATTATTTGGAGCGAGTAGCCAGGGAAGAATATGACAATGACCATCTCTACTGCGAGAATCGGAAGACTTACTCAATTCGTCTGGGCACGTTTTAATTTTGCTCATAAAGAAAAGCAATGTGTAAATTTCCATCGCCATCATCATCAGCCTGCACCTTCTCAGTCAAATCTTCCGCACGCTGCCTCCATAAAATCCAAAAGCGCTAAATTGGAATTTCATGGAATTTAGTTCGAATGAGATAACGGCAATTGCTGCACTATAAGTTGAAACCTTTTGTGACCGCATGAACGCTTGTTTTTAATAATTTCTACGTTGGTCGTTTCTTTTGAATTTTTCAAAATAACAGATGTTCAGAAGCTTCGCGCGGTGAAGTTATATATGTTGCTCCATAATCAAGGGAAGGAGCATTCAGTGTTGTTCAAGTTTCAAAAGTTTATCATGAACATGGAAAACAATTCTGCACATGTTTGTGAGAGCTTCTGCAGTTTAATGGAGGATGATATTTTCATGACAAGAGCAGACATCGTCGGAGGTCTAGATAATTCGGCCATGTTGGGTAATTTTCCTGATTATCATAGGGAGGATTTAGTTATTACAGATCGTCTTTGGACTGATAAGGACTTTCCCGATTGGCAGCCACTGCCTGAGCAATGTAATATTGACGAGGCGTACCCTCAAGTCATCGACGTTTCACAGGCTTCAACCTCCTCTCTGCACTACGAATTGCTTGGTAATAATATTGATCCCAATTGTACATCAAAACTAAATAGTGCATTCAGGAATTACAGGAAAGAGTCCAGAAAGGAAGTCCAATTGTGTTTGGCACCTTCACTGGGACAGAAATCAGTAAAGAGATGCTTCGATTTTCTACGGAGGACGTATAAAAATAGCAGAGACAAATCAAGTTGGGCAGCAAATGATGGGTTGGTAGAGGAATCATATGCGTTTACGCATAAGCTTGCTGAACGCAACAGGAGAACCAAACTCACTCAGCAATTTTTGGCTTTACGCTCCCTTGTTCCTCACAACCCCAAGGTGAGATTAATGTTTCATTTTTAAATTTCTTTTTATAACTTTCTCTTTGGTATCACTGCTTCTCAGTAGCTTTCATCATGTAAGGTTATGACTGGCTTCATTTGCATTTTTGAAGATAATATGGTTGGTGTTTTCAATGGGCGCTTGCAGAAAGCTGATCAAATTTCCACACTGACAAATGCGATATCCGAGCTTAATCGGCAGAAGCTTCGCATAGAGGAGCTTGAGCAACAGAATCAAAGCCTAATCAATGCACTTAGAAAGAAGTCTATGAGCGAAGCTTGTAGTAGCTTATCTTATGACTGCACAGCAGATTCAAGAAGAAGTGCGTTGATGCATTGTATTTGTGAAGAAGCTGATGTACTTGTTGAGAAAACCAGCATTCCAGATGAAGGGATCATCGAAATAACCCTTGAAAAAATAGCATCGAACTGTACTCACATGGACGCCATTGTTAGAGTGGATAAGTGCTTGAGAGAAATGGAATTGAAGGTAGTGAGAATCCAATGGAGGGAGTTAGGCTCAGAAAACCAATTAATTGAGGGGACAATTCGAAGGAAAACAAAGGTATTGCCTTTACACAGACATTTTTTTGGTATAAATAGTAGAACTTAGATTGGATGATGAAATTGACATGGGTTTTTTTTTGTAATGCATGATGAAGGGAGAACGATGGGAGTCAAGACAGATTAAGTCGGCGGTGAAACATGCTCTTACAGGGAGTTAAATAGTTCTCACTTATATAGGGCATAAACAGTGTTTATAATAAGGCACTAAAAATCGCGTGCATGCCTCGGAGCAGTTTTGTACAAACCTTAAAAGATGGTACAAACTTAAGATAACTAGTGTAAGAACTCTCAATTCTCCTGTCAAAGCAAAGGACAATCCACCTTGTATTACTAATATCTTAGTGATTTGTCATTGGGGAAACATCATAGTTATTATGAGCTCTACAATATTTTTTATAAAATTTAAAAGATCGAATTATTTTGTAAGAATCAAAATCATACTATTAATTCTTATTGTATTATGTGTTATTTAGCATTCAATTTGATCTCGACATACAAGATGAATATAATGATTTATTGTAAAAGTATACATATACACTTTTCATTCTAAACCATCATAATCAAATTGTTAGATAAATTCAACTAAATAACATCCTACATAAAATAGACCTAAAATCGAACATTATCTCGAACATCTTTCTAAACACATCCACACATAACAATAATATTATTCCACTATCACTTTTAATAAATGTTATTTTATAATACACATTTGTTCTCTAGTTATAAGAACACACTGGAAATGCCTTTATATTAGGATTTATGATTTCCCATTCCCGTCTATAAACATTCTTTACTCAATGTTCTATTTGTATTCTCAATTGTACCTATGACTATGGTTTTTGTTTTATGTGATATAGGATAGCACCTTATACTTATATAATATTAAAAAATTATATTTATTAACTTGCAACTATGTTAGATCTTATATGTGTATAGTCTTCATAACCAAATTCATTTGCACATTTTACTAATTACACCCATGCATTGAAGCATATCCTATTAAATGAATAAGTAAAAAAGTTAAATTGTAGAAACACATTCTATACTTATCTATGGGAGGAGATTTAAAAAATATAACCTAAATAATTAAAAGAAAAGAGTAGTCATGTTGAAAAAATAGTTTAAGGAAAACAATTACCATTCAAACTTAAATTGATTGTATTCCCAATAACAATAATTAAATATAACTTTTAGGCTTAAGCCTTCACAAGAGTAAACACCAATACAATCTAGAACTTTTTTAGTAATTTACAAATGCATAAACTTTTTTAGTAGTATAAAAATGCATACAAATACACTATAAAACCTTACCTTAGAAATGGAGGTTTTATAGTGTATTTGTACATATTTGTAAATGACAATGTCTATGAAAGGACCATAATGCACTCTTAACCATATTTTATAATTAATTTAAAAAGAAGAAAATTTTAGTTCTATTATTTTTTTATTTTTATTTTAAATTAATTAATAAATATTATCGACGATGCATTCTGATCTATGCATAGCCATTTCACATTTCTAGCACAAAAAATATAAGATAATCAATATAGAAAACAACTAAATGATAATCAAGACACTATGTGTTCAAAACTACAAAAAATGTAGTCTCCAAATCCCAAGCCAAAAACCAACACCTAAATACCAAGAAGAGAACATCTAGACTAAAAATATCATATTCTTTACACCTATCATAAGCTCTCATAACTTCATCACAATCCACCCTCCAACTTGGTTGTTGTAGGTTAGCTTCATTATGTCCATCGAAATATTCTTTATGAATCATTATAACATGTGTCCTAAGTTAGCCAACAAGGGGTAAATTCAAAATAGCATGTCCCTATTTTTTGGTCAATGTGATATTGAAATCAATATTTTTATCTAAATTTTCCATCTTTTATCATGTATCACAACTAAATTGTTAAATAATTGAAGATGATGTGACTAGTAGTTTTTGAGATTTCATATATAGATTCTAAATAAATATTTAAAAATTAATTAAAAAATTTACATAAATTTTAATAAACAATTTCAATAGTTAATTGTATTTCTAAAACGTGATATTTATTTCATAATGCATAATTTTTTAACAATAGAGTTAAAATTATAAATTCTTAGACATAAATTGATAACACCAATATATATTGCAAAGATGTTTTTTGTATTTATTTTTGCTTATTTTATTTTTATTAGTTTTTGAAGTGAGATTGATTATAGTTTGGACATGTTTATATACAATTTAAGTTTTTTTGTTGTTACATGAACATCATTAACTGGTGTACATATATATTTTTTAGAATATTTTTATCTATTTTTCTATTTTTCGTATGTGGAACATAAAACTTGGTGTTTGGTGAAAAACTTGAGTTCACTATAAAATAGGAAGTAAATATAACATCAAATTAAATATATTTAAAATTATACTTTTCAGAATGCTTACAATGAAGGTTATGATCATACAGATTACTCTATCACGTTGATTTCATTTGTTGGTCTAATACAAGATTTGAAATAGAAAAAGCTAAACAAAATCTAAGGACTAAGGTGGGGAAGTCCATTGAAAGACCACCATTCCTTCAATCAAAGTATCTTTCCAAAATATCTATTTTCTCTCAAAAATATATAATATGATCCCTTTAGCATGCTTTAGAAGTGAATTTTCACCTTTTATTATGTTAGGAACTTTCCTATGACATATACATAGGAAACCAACTTCATTTTTACAATAATAATATGAAAATAAAATTTTAGAGGACCTCTAAAATTCTCATTTAAATTTCAAAAGTTTATTTAATGATTTCAAATTTATTTGAATATATTAAAAGGTTAACTTAATAATTAACAATCATCAAATTGAAATGACAAATCCTGCCCATCATAGCAACTCTTTTGTGCGTCCCAACAACTCCTCTCCCTCGACCCCCACAGGTGATGGGTCTGTCAATGCTGCCGTGTGTGATGGGTCTATCACTACCGTGGTGAGTGGTATGGCTGCGAGGGAGGCACCTGCGAAGCCTATGGGTTTTGTGTCTGCAGGGGAAAGGAAGGGTTCTGCTCGCCCCTCCTTTTCCTCAATGACGGCTAGGGTTTTTGGCCCTCGATTTGCTGGGACAACTCTTTGTGTTCTGCCTAGTTCTTCGAGTGGAGGTAGTGATAGAGGGTTTATCCCTATCTCCCGTGCCATCTCTGTGAATTTGAGAAAGGAGCCGGATATTGATATTGAGTATAATGAGAAGGTTTTTGGTGCACATAACGTTATTTGTCGATTTAGGGGTGTCTGGTCCAGTCTTTCCGAGCTACATGGAGATCTCCCAGCATTGGGAACCTCTTATTTTTGGTACTGTTCATATCTATCTTATGGCTAGAGGATTTTTTGTTGCAAAATTTGAGAATGCTAAGGATAGAAAGAAAATTTTGTGTGAGAATTTTTTCTGGAAGGATAACGTACCTTTAATGATTAAACCCTGACACTCTGATTTCAACCCTTTTTCTAAAATATTCAATAAGATTCCAATGTGGGTTCGACTTCCTTATCTTCCTCTTCATTTATGGATTGATTCTCTTTTTGAGGAAATCGATGATGCTCTTGGTGGGTTTCTACTTATGGATGAGGATTCCTATGATCTTCTTCACTCTACCTTTGCCCGTATTTTGGTAGAGCTTGATATTTCAAAGGGGCTGCCAGCTGAGATTTCGAAGGGGCTGCTAGCTGAGATTGGTGGAAGGGGGCTTATAATTTGCATTACACTATTGAGAAGAAATCTGAAATAGAATCTTCAAAGGCAATGAAGGGTACTACGGTTACTACTACAACTATTTCAACTTCGGATGAAAGGGCTTCTGAGATGTAGGGTACTGCGGTTTCTAGTGTTGGGCCTACTGAGACTGGTTTGTTGTCTCTTGCCCCTCAAGGTAACCTGTTTGGTACTAGTGTTGAGACTACTATTTCAGGATGTGCTAAGAATGATGCTTTGCCTATTGGGAATATTCATGCTTGTGAGAAGGTGGTGGTGTCCTCTACTGGTGCTTTCTCTCCGACTCTGGATGGGTCAGCATTGGGCTCTTCGGATTGGTTTGACACGACAACTAAGATGGAAGAAGGATGGATTACTATTAAGGGAAAGAAATCTAAGATGTCCAGGCCTTCTTTTGATATGACTCTCCTGTCCCACAAGGTCAGTTCTAGACGTAAATCTTGAGGCTCCTTATTTGTGGATGATCGGTCTGGATTTGTCTTTGGCCCTTTCTCTGGTTTTAGGTTGCCTACTGGCTTTTGTGTAGCTTTTGTTTTTGGTAGTGACTCTTTCTAGTTTTGGTGGGCTTTCAAGATCTATCTTTTGTTTGCATTGTAAAGGGTTTCGGGTGCCTTCAAAACCTATTTTTATCCTAATCAAAAATAAAAATTATTTCCCCAAAGAAACCAATACACATAAATAAAAATGCTAAAAACATACAAGGGAATACAAATATTTAGTGGGCTAGGATAATTAAGTTTTTGAATCATAATTGATTTTATAAGTATTGAGATATTATGTTCTATTACTCTTATGTAAATTTGGACAGGTAAATACAATATCAAACAAGCCATGTTAATGCCTCAAGCTAACCATCACTTGGATGTTGCCTATGCTTGTACACTTCTATTAAATGTTACAGTCACTTTCCCAATACATAATAATTAAAAAAGAATAAAGGTGGGATTAACCAATCATCATAACTCATAGCTAAATAATAACATCTAATTGTTATATCATTATAATATAGACAATTCATAACTTAATCATTGATTTAATAAAATAGGCTAAGAGTATCAGACTTGGGTTTTGGTGGGTTTGGTTTTTCGTATCTACTGGTAGTCTTCAAGGTTGTATAACTATTTCTTCTTTCAGCCCCTCTTTTGTGTTATGTTGTTTATAATCTTTGCTGCTACTATTTTGGGTGTTGCCACTTAGCAACTATTTAATTATTAAAAATAAAATAAAATGAGATAAGAGTTAACACATAGATAAGCATTTAAGATTTCACAAATTAATATAATATATGGACAAAATATTTTTTAGCTCACAAATACATCAACCCTTAATATTATGTTCATCTATATGTCTCTCCATATATGAAAACTAGAATAGTGATTAACATTTTAGGTTTTGACATCTTTTAATTGATATTTGGACCTAAAGATTTACAAGTCATATATTGTATTATTTCTACTAATGGTGTGTTTTCTATATTGCTTAGTAAACCTTGGATAGAAAACTTAAAAGTACTTCATTCATTGGTGCATGAATATATCAAATTTATCCATGAAGGAATATTCATCAACTTTCTAAGAGAGATCTAAATCAAATAAGGGGATGCATCGCTTTACTTTAGACACATAATTACCAACTTCAAATTAAGATTAATATGAATATTAAGAATTTATTTATGAGGTATAGCAAGATACGTTTAAAGATTTCAAGAGGATATAAATAAGAAAAGAGAATCAATTGGTAGAGGAGGAGGATCTCTATTTCAACAAGAGGTTAGGAGTGAAAGAAGAAAAATTGTGATGACTTGCAAGGTATCTTATTTGGTGGAAGAAAACACTAACACTTGGTTCTCCAAGATAAGAGGATGGTTCTATCATCTAGCTCAATATTTATTTGGATGTTTGATGGTATAGCATTCTATAGTAGAAGCAATCCTACATCAACAAAAAATATTGATAGTTGAATTCTTATTGTTTTAATGTTTAAGCTTTCTTTTTCTTTTTTTCCACAATAAAAAAGAATCAAACTAAAAAATTCAAAATTTTAAAAATAAAGGGAGAAAGATATAAACTAATTCCTCTAAATCAAGGAATAATTAATTATTTCCTTGTCTTGTTGGGATTTCTTGTAATCACATAGAATTTGGAATGTGATTACTACTATAAGTACTATTTTTCAGAGTTAGTGTGAGATTAGGGGTCTAGAAGTAGTTTTGTCACACGAAAAAATCCAGTCTATAATTTAGGTAGTACATAGGCTTAATGGGGGAAATTTGGTGATCCAGGTGGAATGGGGAGATCAATCTACATAGTAAGGGACCTCTTTCATTAATAAAAAAATTTATTGCATTTTTATTTTTGTTATATATTTTTGGATTTCTAGCTTATATCAAAGAGGCAAGGGAAAACAAAGAACAAAAAAAACATAGATATAATGAAAAGAAGACATTGCCTTGAAAATTTATAGGAGCATAAACATTATGTAAGAAAATTGGACTATCTAAATCAAAATGGTACCCACAAAATATATAGAATTTTTACTCACTAACCTAAAAGAAGTTGTATGTCAATAGGGATCCCATAGGCAAGCTAACCCTCTTATAAAACCTTGAACTCCAACACACTAACATTGACTACCTATCACAAGAACTAAAGAAGTATCTAACATTCTTATGAATTTCAATAAGGTCATGATCAACATTTTGACGAGACATGTTACCCAAATCCCTAGCATTCCATAAAAATAACTATTGTTGTGAGAAATAGAGAAGTGACAATTTGAAGTATGAATGATTTTAAATTCTACTAGTTTTTGCCATGTCATCTTCACTATCCCCTAATCATTTTATCTCCAACTTTAGAGACTTCATCCATAATATTATTTCTTATGTTTTTTTTTGGAGTCCCAAAAAAGTAGAACTTTTCTTATTAATATTATGCTTAGCACCAATCTCTTGGAGTTATTCTAACATCACATAGTTTGTAAAATATTCAAATAGAGCAACTGTCAAAACATGAATTGCAACATCTATACCAATCCCATACCTTCGACATAATCTATCAACATGACTTGGACATAGAAGGTTCTCTTTCCTAGGGAACCCTTGCTTATTTGATAAACTTTGAGCTTGTAGTGGTGAGAGTGGAGAAAAATTAGGGAGTACCAAATCTTGATTAGATAAAGTCTTCTCAATTATATTATAATCAAGAATATCAAAATTTCGTAGAATATCAAATTTATTATTAGAATGTTCCATTGGTGAATAGTTTTTCAAATTCATCTATTTCTTTCTTTAGTACAACATTTAATAGGAATAACTCATTTGTGTTAGGACCTTTGGCATGAGTTTAGGCTTTCCCTTATGCATTAGCTTTAGCCCTATAGGCCTTCACTAAAGAAAGAAAAGTTCCTAAGATTTTCTTTGGGTAATTTTCAAAAGACTCTGATAAGAATGATATATATGACATCAAAAAGTAAGAGCTTGATAATATAATTGTTGAATCCACTACACGCTTCCTAGTCAATTGTTGAATCCAATGCATTCTTCCTAGTCTAGTCTCTCTAGAATTAGGCAAAGGATTATTAAGATCAGTTTTCATACACATATGAGCATATGTAACCACCTTTCTTTCTAGCACGTGGTGAGAAGAACTCAATGATGACCTCAATAAAATGTAAAATATTTGATATCCAAAATTCTAGATCGGAAAACTAAAATGATGAATTCAGATCTAAATCTTAAATGAAAACTCCTCAACAAAATCAAATCCTACATACTAGAACTTAATGAACAATTTAACTTGATTATGAAAATAATCCTCACTTAAAAACTTTTTAATTAACCATTCTTTAAGAAAACCATAAGAAAAAAACAATTTGCTACAAGAATAACCTCCATAGCTCCCTCATTGTCGTGTACAATGTAGAAAGACAACGAGACTTTGAAACCCATAAATTCACAAATTAAAGTAGAACTCCTCCATATTCATCATTCTACTAAATGCGCTCGTTCAGAAGTCAATTGCGGCAACAGTCAATGCGTTGGATAGCTTAATACGATTCGTTTTGGACTCGTTTGGTCTTTATTCTCTGCGAGGCAGCATACCCACAAAAAAACACATACTGTTAAATCAAAGCGAAAGAATAGAAGAAAAAGACACACATTATTTTAATCTTGGTCGTTTATAGAAGAAACGGGGAAATTCGCATCGCCATCAGGCTGCAGTTTTCTTTTTTGGGTGCAGTCAAATCTTTTGAACGCTGCCTCCATAAAATTCCAAGTTGTTTTTATTTTTTATTTTTTTGATCTCCAAATCGGAATTCCGAGGCAGGTAGCAAGGATGAGAAATTCCCTCAAATGAGGGCAAGAATGGCGACAGTATCAGCTAATTATTATTGTTATCGTTCCTGACAGGATGAAAGCTTCTTTTTTAATATTTTCTATATACCTCGATTTTAAAATTTTCTATTTCTTGGAGCATATGCCTCTAAAACAATGGTTAGAAGTTAACGTTCCATTCTTATAAAGGTAGTGGCAAGTCTAGTGATGCACACATTTCATGGTGTTTATTATAATTTTTGCAGGGCTACTCTGAATTGTTATGTTATCAAAAACGAGAAACTAGAAATATAATGGTAATGGTAATTTGATGAGAAACGGAATATTGAAAAGTTGCGTATAAGAAACGGTATATATATAGAAACATATATATATATATATATATATATATATTTATATTTTTCAAAAATAAATATATATAAATTAAAATTTTAAAAATATAATAAAATTAATTTAAAAGTAAAAATTATAAAACACATCTCTATTTTAACTTTCATTATAATATATAATAAAAACTAAAATTAAAAAAATTAAAAGTTTTAAATGTTCTATAAGAATAGTTAAATTTTATTTTTTTATTTTAAAATAATTTACATGGAATACCTAGCATGCATGAGAATAATAATAAATCTACGGGAGAAAAACATAAGTTAATGTGATAGTTAATTGTTCTTGAAAATCAATAAATTAACTTCAACTCTACCTGTGTGTCTTTTTCTGGCATTTATAAAATTGGACTGGTCAAAATTTGGGAAAAGATAAAGTGCTAGTTTTTGTCAACTGAAAATTAGTGGTTGGAAATGGCCGTTCACAGCGTTCAGCCGTCGAAACGCGAAACGGAGGTCTCCCGTCACGTTTCTGGTAACTCTTTAATCCGATTGTGTTAAAGTCCATATAGCATAGATTTATTTTCATGTTGGGTTTGTAGTTGAGGAAGGTTTTTTCTTGCTTGTCCAATCTTCTATCAATTTTCATTGTTAAGTGCTTACGGTACACTCATGAAAGATTCTGCTTTTCTAGCTTATCTCTTTATAGATATATTATTTGGAGTCGATTGAAGGAGGAATATAGTGTAGGGAGTAGATTGAAGGAGGAATATAGTGTAGTAAAGCTTCTCTTATTTCTGATTAATGGAACCGTTTTAATGGTGATTTGATTTGTAGAAGTTTTCGCAGAGATTTTGTTATATGGTAGTCATTTTTGTCAAATTTTTTCTTTAAAAAGTTTTGTAAGATCAATATTTTGTGGTAAATACAACAATGAATGAATTTTAATTGATCTTTGATCAATTTGTGAAGTCGAATGCTTCTAAATTAGTCGACTCAAGATTGAGACTCGCTGAATGTAAAATTGTGATTTCATAAAGAATGAGACTAGAATTGCTAGCTGAACATATTGATAAAATAGATACCCTTCAATCTTTGATTGCCGAAAAGATTTTACTCTTGAATCAAAAAGTTTCAATCTTAGGCTGTGCTCCCATGTCAAATAACTAACAACTCTTTATGGGTGATAAAAATCCAAAGTTATTAAATTGAAATTGTGACCAGCCTAAAAATACATTATGATGGTCGTTATTCTGTGCGAGGCAACATACCACGAAAAAGACATACTGTCAAATCAAAGAGGAAAATATAGTTGTTAATAATCTTGGAGCGAATGGCAAGGGAAGAAATGACCATTTCTACAAGAAAAATCGTTTAAGACTTGCCCCCCCGTTCGTCTGGGCACGTTTTAATTTTTGCTTGTCTACAGAAGAAACGTGTAAATTTGCATCGCCATCATCATCGTCGTCAGCCTGCACCTTCTCATTCAAATATGTTTTTTATACGCTGCCTCCATAAAATTCATTGGTCAATCAATAATTATTAACACCCAATTGGAATTTCGTGGAATGTAGCTCGCATGACAAATTCGCCATAAAGAGATAACTATAAGTTGAAACCGACGTGTAATCTTTGCTGACTGCATGAAATAATGTAACTCGTTTCTTTTGAAGTTTTCTAAATAGTAGATGCTTGGAAACTTCCCTAGTCTAAATCAATGGTGAAGTTTTAAAAGTTGCTTCGGAATCAATGGTGAAGATTTAGTAAGTACATATTGTCTTTGGACTGATCGGGACTTTACCGATGAGCACAGATAGCTCAAGTAAAATCAACAATTCAAATTATTTAATTTTAAAATGAGACAAATGATATTTTATGTAAAACTTATTTTGTGGGAATTATGAGCAATTAGATATCTTAGGCCATTATCTATTTAGTCGAATGCATTTCATAGTTTTTCTATTTATTAATTAAATTAAAAATCACAAGAGAGAGTTGCATTTTATTTTCAATTTATTTAATAAATGTCAGAAAATTGTCTGATTAGAGGCTTTATGTTGTTTGCATAGACATCATATACATAAATTGATGGGAGGATGAAAAGTCAAGGGCATCAAGATGATAAATCACAAGCATTGTTAGTGAATCAAAATTAAGTTCAATTTTTTAAGAGATTATGTTTGAAGGGGGTTATTTTGTGATATGTGTTCAATTTAATTTTAAGTTTGAAAGAGTAGAATTATGATGGAAATTTGACAATTTAATGTAGGATGAGATTATGCACAACATTTAATGGGTTGATAAAGGGGTGAAGGGAGTCTATTAAAGAAGAAGAATTAAGACATGGGAAGAGGATAAATATTAAATGGAAATGACCATGGCAACATCATAAGAAAAAGAATATGGATACCTTGGGATGAGAAAAACATAAAAATACACATGTAGACTTGGAATAGAATGAAAACAAATAATACAATAGTGAATTTGTAGGGTGTACAATTTATTTTATTATTGCTAGAACCAAGTTTCCTTTGGTCAACCTAGAATTACACTTCACAAATGGTACATGAACCTATAAACATTCATTTTCAAAATATAATATAAATTTCTTATTTTACTTGGGATATGCAATATAGTGGTGAGAGTTTTAACTCTCTTATAACTATAAACTAGTTTTACCCCTCTTAGATTCATTATCTTATTTGTGATCTTATCCATAAGAAAAAAATCCCCTCCATCATATGCTTTGTATTAAAAGGCATTCCTTTTGAGGAGTCATATAGCAAGATGCACTTGAATCTATTAACCAAGAGCCATCATAAGACAAGTTAGCTGAAATAAACAAGACATGTCAACAACTTCATCATTTGAGGAATTCTATATAGAGTAACCACAATTCTTTTTTATATTTCTACATGCCTTCTTAATATAACTCCCCTTTAAAAGAAAATAACATCTTAATGTAGTGTTACTTAAAGTTTTGGATCCACTTTTAGATTTACATCCATCTTTAGACTTATCCACACCTCATTTTACTTACCACCACCTTTTTCCTTCTAGGTATTCCTCTCACATTCAATTTGCCTTTGTCAAATTATCATCTTTTGACTTCCCTCACACCTCTCTTGTAAGGTAGCAACAAAGGCATATATTTTTAGATATATAGTAGACCCCCGAAGATAAACATTTAAGTTCTCCCAATAATTAGGAAATGAATAAAGTGGCAAAATACATCTATCATCTTCCTCAATCTTGACATAAATGGACTATAATAGAGTTGATATCAAATTAAAAGGAATCAAGTGTTCTACAATAGAGTCTCTTTCCTTGATTTTTAATGAACATAATTTCTTAAATCAAAATGAATATTTTTGGAACTATGGCAAGACATGCTATTTTAGAACAAACTACAAGGAGGATAGAAAGAAGAAAAAAAAGGTCAAATTTAATGATGATTGTGATTCAAATTCTTCTTAAGAAGATGCAAGATATGGCTTTGCTATAGCCTTGGGTATGTGTGCATATGATGATGCACATATGATCAAATTTAGTGCATCTTTCCACTTGACACCACATAGTTGGATTTATTATTAGACTAACAAGGAGTTGATGGTAGGAAGACATACCTCCATGATAACTCTTACCTCATTATTGTTGGTTGTGGGGTTGTGGAGATCTAGTTAGCTAATAGGGGATCAAGGGTATAATTGGATTCTTATAAATCCCCCATTTAGCATATAATCTCTTGTCTATTAGTAGAATGAATATTCAAAATGTGCAACTTAACTCTAACAATGGAGGGTGTAAGATGATTTGAGGATCTCTAGTGCTCAAGAACAGGGTTCAAGTTGGAAATCTCCTTGAACTTTATACTTCCACTTAATATAGCACAATAGTTTTTATTTTATTTATTCAAGAGATGTACTATATCTACAATGTTATGGTAGCAATATATGGGCTATATTTCTAACAGAGTTATATGGAGTTTAGAAACTAAATTATAGTAGAGTGGCTTCTTTTTTATTAGATTAAATGGGGAAGGGCCCCAATCGATTATAGATATGAACCAAAAACCTTCAAAAAGTAGGCTTTGAGATTGATCCCTCAAAACACTGTGGACAGAATGAAGTAAAAAAATAGAATGATCAACAAACAAAAGGTTGTTTCAAAGACAAAACAATTGAGTTACCCCAAATGTAACCAAAGGAAGGTCTGGAACTGAAAAGAAACAACCTTGAGAATGCTAACACCAAACTACCTATATTGAAACATAATCTAACTGGATAGGACTGAGCAACATTATAAACCATCTTATGCATTTTTACATTCTTTTCCCTTCTATTAACAACCTTTCAACTAGAACTATCTTCCAAATACATAGAACCAAAAGAAGAAGAAGACACAACCACTTTAGGAGCACCACAAGTAGTAGACTCAATAGCCAATGAGAGAACAATAGGAATGACCACTAGAGGTTGGGGAGGATTAACGAGAGTAGTAGATGTAGCGTCTAGTCATTAGAGAATAGCAAGAGAAACAAAGTAATGAGCAATAAGAGCAAAAATAACAGCCATCGTAGTAGAGTGGCTTGTTGAGTATTATCTTGAGTTTTTTAATGTGATCATTGAATTTATGGAAAATAGAATGGTGTTTGTTTTTATTGTAATTTTCATAAACCTTGTAAGATTTGAACTTACTCATTTTGATGTACTTGCTTTTGTAGATATTTCTTCTTTGACACAATCCTTCAATTATGTATCTTTTAGTAATGATTTTCTATTACGGGGTTTTTTTTCTTAAGAGAAAATCCAAGAGCTTTGATCAGTTCAAAGAGTTTAAAATTCTTATGAAAACTAGATAATGAAATAGGCCAATTTTTTTCAATAAAGTAAAATAGATTTCTTGTTGATAGAATGATACTGAAATGTATGATACAAATTCATGCACCTATTAATAGAATATAATTGTAGAAAAAATCAAATAACATGGATGAAGAAAGCTAAGAATATACTTAGTATATGTAGATTATACTATAAATTCTTAATAAAAATAGTTAATGCTACAGGATGTCAAATTAAGAAGTCTCCTATATTGATGCTTTTGGAATATTCCTATGAAAGTTTAGATGGAGGAAGGCCCTCACTTCAATATCTTTTATTTTAAGCGATTATAAAATTTAATTTTTCCTGTGCTCGGATACCACTATCAGGCCAAGATTGATAAGCAGGGGAGAATGGCGCAATCTTTTGTTTTGAAAATGAAGATTAGGCAGTAATGAAAAAGTTGAAATGTCAAAACAATTAAAAAGAAAAACTTACCGAAACATAAAAACAAAACAGGAAGTGTTATCACATCGAACACTCACTGTTAACCATACAAGATTGTCGTTGTTCTAAAATTGCGCAATAAAAGAGTACTCATAGTAATAACAGAGACCCTTTATTAAAATCTCTCTTTTGTACAAAATTGCTTCAGGACATGCGAAATTTTCAGTGCCCCATTTCGCAAAAAATCAGACTTTTGCTACCTTAATTCCCTGTAAGAGCACGCTTCACCGCCGTCTTAATCTGTCTCATCTCCCAGCGTTCTCCCTTCATCATGCATCACAAAAAAAGTTTGTCAATTTCAGGATCAAATCTAATCTATACGGAAAAAAGTAAGTTTTTGTACAAGGCAGTACCTTTGTTTCCCTGCGGATTGTTCCCTCAATTAGTTGGTTTGCTGAGCCTAACTCCCTCCATTGTATTCTCACTACCTTCAATTCCATTTCTCTCAAGCACTTATCCACTGTAGCAATGGCGTCCATGTGAGTACAATTCGATGCTATTCTTTTTAGGGTTACTTCGATGATCACTTCATCTGGTATGCTGGTTTTCTCAACAAGTACATCAGCTTCTTCACAAATACACTGCATCAACGCATCTCTTGTAGAATCTGCTGCGCAGCCATAAGATAAGCTACTACAAGCTTCACTCATAGAGTTCTCTCTAAGTGCACTGGTTAGGCTTTGATTCTGTTGCTCAAGCTCCTCTATGCGAAGCTTTTGCTGATTCAGCTGTGATATCGCATTTGTTAGTGTGGAAATTTTATCAACTTTCTGCAAGCACACATTTGGAACACCATATTATCATCAAAATCCAAATGAAGGCAGCTATAACCCCACATAATGAAAGCTACTGAGAAGCAGTAATACCAAAAAGAAAATTCTGAAAAGAAATATAAAAATGAAGCATTAATCTCACCTTGGGACTGTGAGGAACAAGGGAGCGCAGAGCCAAAAATTGCTGACTGAGTTTAGTTCTCCTGTTGCGCTCAGCAAGCTTATGTGTAAACGCATATGATTCCTCTACCAACTCATCATTTGCTTTCCAACTTGACTTGTCTCTGCTATTTTTATAGGTCCTCCGAAGAAAATCGAAGCATCTCTTTAGTGATTTCTGTTTCACTGCAGGTGCCAAACACAATTGAACTTCCTTTGTGGGCTCTTTCCTGTAATCCCTGAATGCACTACTCAATTTTGATCTACAATTAGGATCAATATTATTACCGAGCAATTCATATTGCGGAGGGGAGCCTGAAATTTGTTGAATGCCCATGACTTGATGGTACGCCTCTTCAATATGATACTGTTCAGTCAGCTGCTGCCCATCAGTAAAGTCATTACCAGTCCAAAGACGATCTGTAATAACTAAATCTCCCCTATGAAAATCAGGAAAACTACCCAACATGGCCGAAGAATCTAGACCTCCGATGATGTGTGTTCCTATCATGAAAACATCATCCTCCATTAAACTGCCGGAGCTCTCACACATCTCTGCAGAATTATTTTCCATATTCATCACTAACATGGAAAATTGAAGGAGACTGCATATTCCTTTCCCCGATTACGGAGTAACTTATAGAGCTTCACCATAGATTTAGGGGTTGGCGAGAAGCTTCTGGGCATCTGTCATCTAGAAAATTTCAAAAGAGACGAAACAGCGTTCATGCGCTCAGCAAAAGGTTTACCTTTTTTGGGTGCGGCCGATTTTGTCACGCGAGCAACTTCCACGAAATTTTAACTGGGCCACAATAATAATTTATTGAATGATGAATTTGGATTTTTGTGGAGGCAGCGTGCAAAAGATTTGACTGAGAAAGTGCAGGCTGATGATGATGATGGCGATACAAATTTACACGTTTCTCTTTTTGAAAAGCAAAATTAAAACGTGCGGGGATTTAGTCTAATGATTTTTTTATGGCAGAAATGGTCGTATTCGTCGAAAGATTATTCACGACTACATTTTCCCCATTGATTTAAGCTAAGGTTTGACTGCAGCCATAAACGAAGCTGCCCAATGGCGGTGCAAATTTATCCTCTTTTTGTGTAGACGAGCAAAATTAAAACGTGCCGATTGGGAGTGGGAGTTAGTCAATGCTTTTTCTTGTAGAAATGGACAATCATTCTCTCCAAGCGACTCTATCTTTGGCTTTGATGTGCCTTTTTTTGGTACGTTGCGTGTCATAGAATAACGACTAGAGTTTTGACAGTCGCCGGAATAGACCGCTCGATTACATGAACGCTGTTTCAATGGCTAAAAAGTCTTAGCTTTAACATTTTGGTTTTGGCATAAATGGGTTTATTCTAGTCAAGTGTCACGATAAAGGAAGGAATGAAATAATAGATTTTAATATTTTAGAGAAACTCTAGAATTTCAATTCTATTTTGATTAAGAAGACTTTAGCTAATTAGGATTTGGTACACCATAAATTTTATTTTGGCTTTTTTATTATTGAAGCTCAAAGTTCATGGAATGTGAAAATGTTACATAGGGAAGCGACTTTTCTTTCTCTAAGTTATCTTGATAAATTAAATTGAAGTCATAGGATTAGTTTAATTGTTGCTATTATTTTTTTTTCATGATTGTTCAATTTGAAGATTTTACAACGAGTATGACGTTAGAAGTTCTTCAAGACATTGATGCTAAAGATAATATTAAGAAGAAAAATCTTTGTTCATTGGAACTCTAAAAAAATCTTAAAAATTTAAATTCTCACACCTCTATTTCTCAAAAAAGATAGTTATTTCATAAAATGTTATGGGTTTAGGTACCACACCTCATCAAAAGCCTATTCAAGACCTTATTTAGTTTCATGATACTAATATTATTTTCCCTTAGGAATTGAAGCTTTGTATTGAGAAAATGTTAGATACTTCTTTAGTGCTTTGAAAAGGTAGTTGATGTTATTGTGGACCCCTAATTTGAGTTACAAATAATAAATTCAATAGAATAATAAAATCCAAAACTCAAATGAAAATGTATACACAAGATAAACCAAATTGAGGAAAACCAACAAAGGACTAAACCTCCATAGTTATTTTGGATGTGCTCCAAGATGATATTTGAATGCTCAAAGTTTATAAGTTACTCAATTTGATAGCATAACCATAGCATTAATAGACTTCTCTCTATTTAAAATGACCTCCAAAAGGTTCTATTTATATGTTTTTGGTTTTTATCATGAGTGGTTTAGGTTTGATGATGTACTATGAGGATGGATGATCGAGATACATTAAATTTTAAATCAAATCAGCTTCTAGAGAAAGCTCAAAAAATGGATGGTTGAGATTAATTGCAAATGGATAGATGGGATTGATTGGGATAGTTGTATTAAATGAGAGATATTAGGATTGATTGTAGGCATATCTTTATGTGAATGTTTGAGACTTAAAGATGTAGTGTCCAAATAAAGATGGATATTTATTAATTGTTTACTTTGTTAAAAATTGTGACATGATGATGCTAGGTGTAATGTTAGAATGCATGGTCAGTTTTAGTTGTCTATATTTTCCCTCTTTAAGATGGTGTTATGACTAAAAGAAGTGGTGTTGTCTCAAAGATGAATAAAAGGTAAATAGTGTATGGCGTAGAAGCACTAATGCATTTAAGAGAAATCTTGCATCACCCAAAAATTATTCTATTTTATTTTTTGTTTGGTTTGAAAAACAACCATGAAGCTTATTTCCTCTAAAAAGTCTTAAAAGGATCAAAATAATAGGGTTTTTTTTTATGCTTAGAAAGTTTGCATTTGAGAATGTAAGGAACTAATATTTTACACAAGCCTCAAATAAATTACACATTTTGGGTATGTTTCAAGCCAATATTAGGCCTAGATGGAAAGATATTAAAAAGATTCAAGTTTCTAAAACCCTTATAAGATTCCTTAAGATTAAGTTTTGATGCTTCAAATGATGTTTTGATATCCCAAAAACAAGTCCCTATCAAGTGCTTAGATAAAAAATTATGACTCTTAATAGTTGTTTTATTTTTAGGAGGGAAGTTTAAAATTTCAAAATATACACATAGATCCTAAAAAAATATTTAGAGAATATTTTTGGTATTTCAAGGAAGTGGAAAAAAGGGGGAAAGGTAGAAGGTTGTGAGAAAGGAGGGAAAGAAGAAATTAGTTAAGCTTTTGGAAGCTAAAAGAGGCAAAAGACTCTAGAAGCAAGGGGAATGAAGCTACAATGTGTTGAAAAAGGATTTCATCCTCTATTTCATGTCATATTATTATTTTGTATACAATTAGTGATATTTGATAGAATAATTCATATTCCACTGTCAAATGTATGTTGTTGTATGTTGTTTGAGCCAATCCCTATAAAAATGGAAGCTTTAGTAGTAGATCATTATTGTTTCTTGACAAAATAGTGATGATGTCACAAGTGCCAAATATTAAGGATTAGTTGATTAGATTGACAATATTATAAATGTGAGAATGGTATATCCTAAGAATAATGTGAGGATTGATTTGAAAGATGCTTTGATCTTTGGGATAGGATTAGATTTTATATTAAAATTATGGGATGCTGGGATACCCCCTCAAGAGGTGGATGAGTTTGAAGGACATGAGTGTGCTCTTAAAAGGAAAAATATGATATTAGTAAAGGAGCTAATATATGTGAATTTGAGATGTAGAAGAGACTAAAAAATGATGAAAGAAGGGAGTTAAAGGATAAATGAAATTGATGATAGATAGATAGTTGTGCAAAGAGAAACCTATAATTTTTGTAGCACTAGTATTATGCATCATGATATAAGGGACTATGATGATGGAGTGCCACATGTATGAAGTACTAACATGAAAAAACACATGCAAAAAATAACATAATTCTCCACTCTCACATTGTCATGACTAAAATATGTAGGAAAAGTGATCCTAGACTAACACATATAATCTAGGATCATTTAATTTTTTAAATATAACATTAGAGAGTGATGAATGGGCTTTCCTACTATCACGAGGAAGAGTCAAATTGTCTTTGATTGACTCTCTTGTTGGGATTTGCGTTGTTATTGGAATTTATTATGTATCTATGTGAATGAACTAGTTTAAAGAAGGCAACATTGAACAAGATTGACAAAATATAGAAAGTGCAAAACAAAAATGCATGAAAGAAGTATAGATCTAGAAATTAAATACATAAAAGAACCTTGATTTGTAAACTAAAGCTGAAAGTGCTATACTAGTGTGACATTGTAAATTGTACTCCTTTAATTATAAGTCCAATTTCACACTCTCGTAGCACTCATTTTATTATTTTTCATTCATCTATGAGTTATGGGATCTTTTATTGCATTAAATTAATATCTAATTTAATATTATGAGTCATATTTTACTTTAATACATCAACACTTTCCTATTTGAGTCCTTATTTTAAGTGTGCTCTTTACCTTGTTTCATTATATGCTTATATGGGTCCTATGCCATTGTAAAGTTCAATGATCCTTTTACCCAACTTAAATATTGTCATTTTTCATATAAATTAAATTTTTGGTATCAAGGCCCTATTATTTTGAGTAGCTAAAAAATAGAGCCTATTTTTCCAAGTCAATGTCGCTAGGCAACATTAACTGATGCTTTTTGGCAAGAATTTCAAGAGGATATTATGTTGGTCTTTTGATTTCTAGAACTATCCCCAATTTAAAAAAAAATGATTATTTTAAGTTAGCCAAAAGGTGATCTTACTTTGAGATCTCTATTATAAAACATCAACCCTAATTTATTTCATCATCTCATTATTATGCAATCATTCCAATTCAAGGGAAGATTTGAGTCTAAGGAGCATCAATCTACAACAAGGTATCTTGTATTATGATTTCATAATGGATTTTATGATGAATTATCATGTTATTGCATTAACACATGGAGGACTTATCCTAAGAGCATTGCATCATCTATCAAAGGAAAAATCATTTTAATTGAGCATTTGTATAAAAGCATTTCAATTTAGATTTCCATTTCCTATTCATCATTGTTGTAGGGTTGAGTCCCAACTTGGGGTTTGACTAAGGAAAACCCCTATATAGCCCCAAACATCCTTTGTATCCTCTTGTGTGCACTTCAAAGTTTAGTTACAAGTTTTTGATAGAGACTGAAGATAGGAAATTTCTCAAGAACCATAGAAAAACACTACAAATTTGGTCAAAAATCATTTGGACAAGGGCACCTAGCATCTCTAATATTCAGGATAAGGGTGCCTAACATCCTTGACCTCCCAATTTTGTCTTAAGTCTGGTAGGAAGCAAGCTCAGAGTTTTAGAGTCCCAAATCTAGTCTTAGTTCTTAGTGATTCATCAATTAGACAAAGATGCCTAGCAATAGTTACCTCTCAGTTTCAGCTCAAATTTTAGACTTAGGTTCTTCGACTGTACATTCACTTTCCATTTTTGTACATGTTATTTCATTACTAGATCTACATTTGCTAGTTTATTCTATTTAGTGTCAATTTTGAATGTTTTAACCTATTTATTACATTTAATGTATCCATTCAATTCAGTCGAACTAGCAAAGGAGATAAATCACAACCACAAGTGCCCAAATCTCACCTAATAGGTCCAAAGTTGGGCCTATTGGTTATTCTACAATGTAATTGATGGGAATGTATTTGATTCCTAGTTTTCATGTCAGACTAGGAATCCCCATTTCCATCCATTACACTTTGGTGAACCCAACATGTCTTACACTTGCATATCTCTAATTTTTATTTTTAGATCTAATTTTTGCATGACATTTTTATATTGAGATACATTCTTTCATTAATTATATACTTGCATAGATTAGTTCATGTACTTTCATTACTTTATGTACTTGCATTACTTAGTTGCTTCAATAATTCCATATGTTAGAAAGAAAGTTTATTTTTATGGCATTGTTTGTTTCATTACATTAGACATCATAAACACACAAAAATGAATTTTTAAAAATCCTTTCATATTGTAAAGGTTTTTTTGGGGGCATTACCCTGAACCACATTCCATGTCATCAATTCTAAGATGAAACATTGGGCATCGATCGGCTTGTCTTTGCATATTGATAGTTTTTTAGATCAAATTATGATTATCAACCTCCTATTTGTAAGGAAATTTGAGGCAAGATGATGATTACACTATTAAATTCATTAATTCTCTCCCTTCTAAGGATGAAGCATTCATGAATAATTCTTGTAACTCCCAAAATTGGTCCTACCCATGATGACATTTTAGTGCAAGAATAGACTATTAACACTTATTTATATAATCTCTCTTCTAGGGATGAGGCTTTGATGAATGATGTTGATCCTTCTCCCATAGAATACCTCCCTCATAAGGATACTTTGGTTCAAGAGGATACTCTTATGCTACAAGTGTTTAATATAATTGACAATCCCCTTTACAAAGATTTCATTTCTATTTAATCCAAATTTAATCCTATTCATGAAGAGGTTAATATGGTTGACAATCATTTCTATAAAAATTTCAATGATTCCAATGCTTTCCCTCCTAAGGATGAAACTTTAGTGGATAAAGAAACCAACCAAAATTAAATCAATGCCATTCATGTTTTTGGTTCTAAGAAGTCTAAAATTATTGTCCACCTTCATCAAGATGTCCCTCAACCTCAAAACAAACCAATGATTTTTGTTAAAGGGAGGTTGAATCATCAACCTAATTATGTAGCAACTCACACATATAACAATAGTCCCCCCTCCCTCATCTTTCAAAACATTTTGGTAAGGAGTATGATCTTGTTGAGCAGCTTCATGGTACTCTAGCTAAGATCTTCCTCTGGGACTTGAACAAAGCTTCACCTACATAGAAAATGATTCAGCAAGAAGCCTTGCAAAAGGTAATTATCTCACCTCCTACTAGATCAAATAAGGTAGGAATTGTTCTTAATTGTGATTGTATTCTTGAAGCAAAGGAGAAAAATGAGTTCGACCAACATGAGTTACCTTGTTTGGAAATTAAAAATTAATGTTATCCTCTCATGATTATTTTCATCATTAATCATATTTCCATAAGACACTCTTGTTGATATTTCTTTCTAATGTCTTAATGTTTGTAGCATTGACTTATTTTATAAAATTGGTGTGGATACAAGTCTCTCATTCAAGATGTCTCTCTTTCTATTTGTGGCTTCAATAATGTTGTTAAGTCTTCATTAGGTACAATTACATTGCCTATTAAAGTAGGACCTATGATGTACCCATTATTATCCATGTCATGCCTAATAATCTCACATATGATATTCTTCTAGGTAGACCTTGGATTCATTGTATGCAAGTGGTCCCTTCTACTCTTTATTGCAATCTCAATTTTATCTATGACAATGGGATATGTATTTTTGAAGGTGACAAGAACTTACAAATGGAGATGCAATCTCAATCTTCTTCATTTTATTAATTCTTTCTCCAATACAAATAAATACACCATCTCCTATTAAAGATACTCCTAAATAATTACTCTTGAAGGATGAATGGGGATTGTTAGACTTCACACCCTCCTTTTGTGGAGATTATAAACTCCCTAAATTTAAGACTCAAGCCTTGGAGGAGCCTAGTTTGTCATTTGTTCAAGCTTCTTATAAATCCATTCCAAATTCTTCTTCAAACACATGTCTTGATGTTGGCTATCCCACTTGTCAAACTTTAATCCAATTAAGACTAAGAGTCAACCCTCTCCTCCTAACATATAAACACCCATTGAAACTCCTACACTTGATTTGGAAAAACATTATGAAGTTAGTTTCAAAATACTTTCTAAATATGGATACAATGAAAATGATTTAGGATCTATGCCAAAAAGTTTCAAGGGTCATGAAAAATCTACATCACACTATTCTAAGCAAGGTTTAGATTTCCAACCTCATCTTTTGTCAACATCTTATTTCCCATTGTCTAGTACATCTATGTCTTCTTCTTCCAATTTTTTAATACAATGAGAGAGTATTTTGTCTGACCTTCTTCAAGACAAGTTGATTACACTTATTTGGCCTGAACAAATAAGAAAATGTAGACAAGATCTTGAGTTTTCTTCTCTTTATGTGTATCATCAAGTCCATGGCCATTCCACTAATGAACGTCAAGCTTTGCATACTATAATTCAATAATTCATTGATTTTGGTATTATTCAAGTAATAGGTGACTATGAGGCATATTTATCATCATCATCCCAAATAACATCTAAGTTTCTATTATGTTGCTCCTCACTACGGGACATTAGAAGATTATCATTTTTATAATTTTAGGGGCTCATTTTTATACATGGTGGTACAATTTCAAGTGCAATCATACTTCGTGAGAAATATAATATCCTATTTATTCTCATCTATATGCTTGGGGGGGGGGGGGGAGAATTATTTTTCAATCATTCCTTCTTTCAAAGGACTCAATTTTTCTTTGTTGAGCTGCATCTTTAATAACTTGATATCTTTTCTTACATTGAATTGTGTTTTATGTGAGTACATATGTGTTCCTTGATTAGGAACTCTTCCTTGTTTGAAATGATATATCTTTTATGAATTATCTTTCCTTAGCTATATAAAGTGTGCAATCCTTCACTAATAATCCACTTTTTCTAGCAATATAAGGAGGGTGTGTATTCTTCCTCTCCATCTCCTTTTCTTAATTTCAAAGATGTCATATTTATTAAAGATCTCCTCTCTTCATGGAGGTATATATATTTAGGAAAGGAAGTCTTCCTCCTTTAATCATGTATTCATTAAAAGGATCCCTTTATGCTTGTTTCTAGATATCTCCTTTACAAATATCTCTTCCATTCTTAAAGAAACATATCCTATACAAGGATCTTTCTTGGACTAGCTTGGAATGAATGATGTTTTTCTAAAAAGAGTATCTACTTGGTTTTGAAAGTGTTTATCCTTTATTTCTATCTACCTAAAGATATCAACATAGGACTATGTTGACATCTTAAGGGTGGGCATATATGCGGCCTCCTAGTTGCACTTTCAGTTATCACTGATCATATTTTGGATTACCTAATTGAAATTAGAAAAATTTATCACATATAATTTATCTTAAATATTTTTTTACATTCATGAAAGTAGACTTATCATCTTATATGATATGTTTCATTCCTAAAACTAAACTGATGCAAAGCCATGGTATAGGTATAGGATAGGTTCCCCCAATCCAAGGACAAACCAAGGACTCTAGAAATCATAAAAGACTCTTAGGGGTATAGAGAGATCAATTTGATAATTCCCACATCCTTACCTTCCTAAATTATTCCTCACAAGGTTACTTACCTTGAGTGTTTCACAAGATCTTCTAGTGATCCTTAAGGACCCTATAGCCCAACAATGGTTTGGTCCTCTCTCCAATTTGTCAATGCTTATATATGGTTTGATTTGAAGTCCCAAAGGTCAGGAAGACTCCTTCCAATCACCAATTGTGGTTCCCTCTAATGGTTTGTGCCAACCAACTGCTGCAATAAGGCCTACAAATCCTAGTAGTCCCACCAGACTGGTTTTCCACATTTAACTCCTCATTTCTCCAAAGGATCAAGAAAAATAATTCCAGATTTGGATACCCTTTAGAGAGTTACAAAACATATCCCAAGTTTTCTGACAGTTTGGGAACACAAGAGTCCAAACCCTATCTTGGTTAGGAGGCCTAATAGCCCCAATTAGGCCTATTTTAGAAAGGAGAGGGTAGGCATAGACCCTATCTTGTCAAAACAACATAATTAACACTCTTTGGGAATGGTAAATCCACCAATTCCTAAGTATTAGGCAATGATCAGGCCCCTAACATATGATGTGAAACCGATTTGCTTGCACTTGCACGGTGGCCACACGGAGTTGCCCACCTTAATGCATCAAACCCTTGCCTCCAACTGGTCCTAACCTGCAAAAGGCTTTCAAAATCTTAAAATAAATTGGCGTTACTTTAATCTACTCTAGAGCCATGGGTCATCTATGAAGGATCAACAAGATGAGGCCATTTCTTTGTGAAACCCTAGTTAAAACTGTCAAATCTAGACCACTTCCAGAAAATGACCGGTTTCTCTTGTCCTGGCGAATTAAGACCTCAGACTTGATACATATGAAAGGTGATTGGCCACTCTAACACATCTCACTAGTTTCCTAATTCCAAAATGATCGTACAGTACGGTACCTCGATTAGAACAACAAAATTGCAGGAAATTCTCAGAATTTTATTGCTTCAATGATGCCAATTGTTTACTAAACTCTTCTCCCTCCCCAATGATGATTGTGAATGAAATTGTATACCTTACTCAATGGTTATCAACCACTTTTTGAACTGAGGTGACCGTTCGAAGGAAGTCTCTCTTTGTAACCAAAAGTTATCATCAAAAGTTGTCATCAAAAGTTGTCATGTTTGAGAAACTTTGACACATGTTAAGTCTACATACCTAGATTTGTTCCAACATGTCTAAAAACTTCCTAATTCATCTCCAACACATAAACACCTAGAAAATACTGAATTAGATACCCCTAGGCCCATATGCCCATGGTGGCTTATCAACTTGCCAAATCCATGTCATTGGGTAACAAAGTGGGGTTTATTACAAAAATCAAACAAAACTATCCTATTACATAGGTTGAAAGGTCACATTCCCATGTGTTCCCTTTAGGCCTTCATTTCCTTGATTATCTTAGTCATGAGGTGCCCTTTTAGCATACTCCTGGGGTGAATGAATCTCAAGTCCACTTGAGATGAGGTCATGTAATGTAGTGTCATGCTTCTTGATCTGATCTTCATCCAACCAAATGGCTTTAGAATCTGGTTTTCCTTTCCACTTGACCAATTATTGCTTGTACTCATTTCTCCTTGTCTTCTTGACAAGATTGGTGTCCAACACTTTCTCAATTCTAGGTGGCTCATGTTTGGGAAGATCTAGATCTATTGCATCTTCTATGACCTGTTATGAGTCACCTGCATTAGAATCACCTTTAAAAGGAGTTAGATCACAAACATTAAAAATAGGAGACATGCCAAGGTCAAGTGGTAATTGAATTTCATAGGCATTGTTGCCAAACTTCTTCAAGATTTGACATGGCCCTACTTTCCTCAGCATGAGCTTAGTGTGTTTGCCCTTGGGCAATCTTTCCTTCTTCAAATTCACCCCAACCAAATCTCCAAAGTGAAATTGTACTTCTCTCCTTTTCTGATCTGCATGTTCTTTGTACTTGTCTGATGACTTTTGAAGTTGCATCTTGACCTGTTCATGAACTTCATTTATGGCTTCAGCAAACCTCTCCCCATCTGTACTTATGGGGTCTGTATGGGGTAGTTTTCTCAAATCCAATACCCCTCTTGGATGTAACCCATACACAATCTGAAATGGTGACTTCCCTATGTTTCTATTTACAATATCATTGTAGGCAATCTCAGCCTGAGACAAAATTGAATCCCACTTTTCACCATGCTGTCTTGCAAGGCATCTTAACAAGTTTACCACTTCTATCTATCCATTTGTTTGTGGACGATAGGTTGATGAGAAGGACAGGTTGGTGCCAAGTTTCCTCCATAGATTTCTCCAAAAATGGCCAACAAATTTGACATCCCTGTCAGACACTATGTTCAATGGGAGTCCATGAATCCTTGCTACTTCTCTAAAAAACAAATCTTCTATATAAGATGCATCAATAGTGGACTTACATGACAAGAAATGTGCCATTTTACTAAACCTATCCACTACCACAAATACACTATCAAACCCCTTTTGTGTTCTAGGTAAACCCATTACAAAGTCCATTGACACACTTTCCCAAGGTCTTGTGGGAATGGGTAAGGGTTAGTAGAGACCAACATTGGTTCTTCTTCCTTTTTCCTTTTGGCAAATGGTGCATGCATCTACAAACTTCCTTACATCAACCTGCAATTTGGGCCAAAAGTAGTGCCTCCTTACCAATTCAAGTGTCTTGTCCAAACCAAAATGACCTGCCTTAGCCCCACAATGCTTTTCCTTGATGATATTAGTCCTCATTGAGCACCTTGGTATACACAATTTCCCACCTTTGAAGATAAGTCCATCTTGGATCGGAAAATCATAAAATTCCACATGATACCTTTCATCAAATTTAGTACATACCTTATAGATCTCCTTGAAGTCCTCATTTGCAACATACATATCTTTCAATGCATTAATCCCAATGCTTTCTAATTGGATTTTAGATATAGCTAGCACTCTCCTACTTAGTGCATCAACCACTTTGTTGGCTACTCCTTTCTTGTGTTTGATGGATAAGGTGTAGGCTTGGAGGGGTTCTACCCATTTCATATGCCTATGGCTTGAATTTTCTTGACTATTAATGAAACTCAAGGCTTGGTTGTCAGTATAGACCACAAATTCTTTTGGTAGTAGATAGTGCCTCCATTTTTTCAAAGATTGAACTAATGCATACATTTCTAGGTCATAAGAAGAGTATCTTCTCTTTGCCTCATTGTGCTTTTCACTAAAGAATTCTATAGGTCTTCCTTTTTAGCTTATGACTGCTCCTATGACCACATGACTAGCATCACATTCAATCTAAAACACTTTATTAAAGTTAGGTAAGGCAAGTATCAGTTGTTGAGCTACCTTTTTCTTGAGAGTTTCAAATGCCTCATCTGCCTCCTTTGTCCAAGAGAACCTGCAATTTTGACCACCTTTTATGGTTTCCAACATTGGAGCACATATCTGACTAAAACCTCTTATGAACTTTCTATAAAATGTGGCTAATCCATGGAAACTTCTAACCTCACCAATAGTTATAGGAGTACACCAAGAGAGAATTGCATTTACCTTATCTTGATCCATCTTCAGGTGACCTTTAGAGATCAAAAATCCAAGGTATATGAGTTCTTCTTGCATGAACAAACACTTCTCCATATTGATCATCAATTCCTCTTCACTCAACTTTTTCAAAACCATGTCTAGATGCCTCAAGTGCTCTTCCTTTGTTCTACTAAACATTAGTATGTCATCCAAATACACTATTACAAACTTCCTTGTGAACTCCTTCAAAACTTTATTCATGAGTCTCATGAATGTGCTTGGGGAATTAGATAATCCAAATGGCATAACCTTCCACTCATACAACCCTTCATTTGTTTTGAAGGTTATTTTCCACTCATCATTAGGCCTAATTCTAATTTGGTGGTATCCACTCTTTAAATCAATTTTAATGAAATATTTTGCACCCCCCCAAACAATCAAGAAAAACCTCTATTCTAGGAATTGGAAATCTATACCTTATGGTGATCTTGTTGAGAGCTCTTGAGTCAATACAAAGCCTCCATGTTCCATCCTTTTTGGGTGCCAAAACTGCAGGGACTACACATGGGCTAAGGCTCTTTCCAATCAGGTCAGAATCTAGCAACTCTTGAATTTGCCTTGCCATCTCCTCATTTTGCTATGGTGTGAGTTTGTATGCAGCCTATTAGGCAATTTAGCCCCTGAGATCAATTCAATACAACGAGTGATCTCTCTCATTGGCACTAAACTTCTTGGCACTCCATCTCCAACTATTCCTTGGTATCTACCAATGATCTCCTTCACTTCCAGACTGAGATCCTTTTCCTTTCCTTCTGTCCTGTCATTTGCACCAGGTTTCTCCTTTGAGATTGGTATTGGAAGAAAATAAAAACATATTCTATCCTCCATCTTCATCTCCTTGAGGAATGGTTTGACTTCCACCATCATCACTTTGGACTCACTCTCTTTCTGTTCTTCATTGTTTTCAATAAGGGGCAGCAGCTCTATGACCTTGCCATTCTTTGTGATTGAGTAGGTATTCCTAAATCCATCATGGCGTGCTTTGAGGTCATACTACCATGGTCTTCCAAACAAGAGGTGACAAGAATCCATGTTAACAATATCGAACATGATTTTATCTTTATATGCGCCTATCTGGAATTCCACCCATGACTGCTCCTCTACAAGTGTTTGTTGTCCCTTTGTGAGCCAAGACACCTTATAGGGGTATGGATGGAGTATCCTCCTCAATTTCAACTACTCTACCATTTCTACTGACACAAAATTCTTAGTAGACCCTGAGTCAATCAAAACTTTGCATACCTTTCCCCTCGATTGGCAAGTGGTATGGAAGATAGACTTCCTCTGAGGTGGCTCCATAGGTGTTGGTACCTTCAAGAGGGTTCTCCTCAACATAAATTCCCTTCCTGTCTCTAGATAACCATATGAACCAAGTTTACTCCCACCTTGGTAATCTGGTTCTTGGGTTAGGTTGGTTCTCCTTTCTCCTTGGGAGCTAGACCCCATCTTCTCTGGGCATCTATTGGCAAGGTGTCCCTCTTGGTTGCAGTTAAAACATTTTATTGGTCCTGATCCTCTTCCTGATGATCTACCTCTGAAATTAGGCCTCCTCCCTCTGAAGTTGCCTTTATTGTTGTTTTCATTCCTTGAGGAGTCTTGATTGCTCTCTCCTTGGAATTAAAAAATTGACCCTCTTCCTCTAGATTGCTTACCCCTTCCTCTACTTCTTTTCTCTTGCCTTCTTTTAAGCTTCTCCTCTACCACTAATACATTTAGCCTAAAATTCCAACGGAGGTTTTCGACGAAGAAGGTATATTGTGATCAAACTTGATTTTTTTTTTTAAAAATGCCCGATTTCGTCGGAATTCCGATGATAATGCAATGACATTAGGGTTTTTTAGAAAAAGTGCCTGTGTTCGTTGAAATTCCAATGACCACGTGCATTACTTAAAAAAAAAAGAAAAGACCAAAATCCCACCTCTTTACAAAATCCCGCCTCTCATTCATCCCGCCTCTGTAGCGATCATGGGTGTGACAAACACGGCCGCAACGGGGAACGGGGGAACGAAGTGCCACGGGCACAAAGTGCCAAGGGCTAGCACATAACCAACGAGGACGACTGCAAGGGAGCCCAAAATGGGTTGTGTAAACGGTGACGCCCAGGCCTCTATCAATAGCAATAAGAGCTACGGACGGAGGAAGAAGTCATCTTTGAGAAATAATTATGGATGCGAGCGCTCTTGAGGAATGGTATTTTTGCGGTGAAATTTTCTTGAACTTGTGCTACAGTCGTATCAACAAAATTCCTTGCTAGTTAGGGTATTAGAATAGAATCAAGAAAATTTTCGGCTCATTTTCGTTACATTATGGTCGGAAAATAAATCTATATCCTAATACAAGATTGTAATCTCCTCCCCCATCACCCCCATTTCTCCCCATGTAATACTTATCCAGAGAATCCAGACATAGAGGTAGACACAACGATTGGCTAGGAGCAGGAGATAATATGTAAGTTGGAAAATATCAAGGCTGCAACTAACAATTTCCATGAAAATAACAAGCTTGGAAAGGGAGGATTTGGTGCTGTATACAAGGTAACATAATCCTTAGTGGCCCTCTTTTCTATAGTTTCAGAAATGGTTATAAATTTATAGTCAGATATAAACATAGGATTAATGAGTTTTCCTTAGTGGTCCTCTTTTCTAATCTCGATTAATTTATCAGAACAAGTTTCAAGTAGTATTTTACTCAATTTATAGCTCTGGAATCAGTTATAAATTCATAGTGAGATATAATCATAAGATTATTGTGTTGTCTTTCTGTCAGGGGACAATGCCAAATGGAATACAAATAGCAGTAAAGAGACTTTCCGTTCAATCAACGCAAGGAAAGGAGCAATTTCTAAATGAGGTTAAGCTGGTGGCGAAAATACAAGATAAAACAATTTTTTTTATATTATATATCTCATCAAGATGAGTATTAGTCATTCTTGTTTAGGTATGTAAATCTTTTGTGAGAGGAAATATTGTGGATGTGATTGACAAAGCAATAGTAGAAAGCATATCCAATGAGTAAGTTTTAAGATGCATTCACGTGGGCCTTTTATGTGCACAAGTAGATGCATTAATTTGGCCATCAATGATCGATGTACATGCAATGCTTTTAAACTCTCCAACCTCTAGAATTATAGGCCCAAATTCAACTACTTCACCGATCACTCATTCAATCCATCCATCTATTAATGATGAAACCATAACAGATTTAATTCCTAGATAATCTTGTTTATTCTTTGCACATTAGAATAATAATAAATTTAATATCAAGTAGGTAGTGTTTTTTACAATTTTAACTATGTAATACTTTATCATTATATATCAGTGAGTCATATGAACTCACACTTCATGATTAGTATGTAATATCTCCAGTTAGAATATTAAGTAATATTTCACTAAATTTCTCACCTCAAAAATTTCTCCACCTTAATGATAGTTAATGTTAAGGATTGAATGAAACAAACTCTTGTTCATGGATCACCTTCTTAGCCTCCTATGGAAGTCATTATTTGTGTGGTCTACCATGACCATAATCAGGGTCTTAACAAATGTATCAGATACTCTCTATTATCAATAAGAGAGTTATCATAATATAGTCGTGGCGAGTGGTTACAAATAAGATTAGTGGGTCCATAGTTCCCACTTGGTTTGTACTTAGAAACATTATCATTTCTTAGTTGTATGGAAACTACAAATTCATGCATCTAGCCAACAATACACACTAGCTATTATATGATTCCACTAATGAGAAAAGCCTAGTCAATCTTATAGTTTGTGGAATTAGTCATGTCCCTCATATAGAATATCTATATATGGAGTATTCTTGCCTATAGATTACCTATTATTTTTCTTAATAATGTGATTATTTCACATACATCATAAAAGTGCCCTTCTAATATGTTTGTGCATCAATCTTGAAACCATATTTTTATTAACCAACCAATGATAAGAATTATCTTAAACATGCCTCTATATTTGAATCCCACTAGCTTTGATAATCAACCATAATAACCTTAACAATGCATCGACGACAACAATGCCTAATAAATCATCAATTGTCTTAGGTGAATCTAGCCAAATCCAACCCATCAAATCCACTAATCTTCCTTGCATCCCAATCATAAAATTTTATGGTTTTTGGAACAAGCTTGGGAGATTTAGTTCTTCCTTTGCAAATCAACATACCCTATTTTGGTTTCCCAAATATTTACTAAATAACTTTGAAGATAAATTGGGAAGAGAATCCATCATATAGATATTTCTTTTCAACAGCCTTAGAGGATATTGTTTTGTCTATCATTTATTATAATAGCTAATACCCAATTTTTTTATAAGATAACAAGCAAAACCTCCTCTTCACAAACTATGTTTTCCTTAATAATCCAAGAATGAAAAAAGGAACCCACATAAAAATTACTTACTCCCTACCATGAAGGCAAAAGAACATCCAATTTAAAGATAGATGTACCAAAAGGAAAGAAATATCACCTCAAAATTTGTCTTGAACTTATACATTGAATCTATACACACGAGAATCCCCTTAATAACTCTCTCACAACTTTCAATGCTAGAAGAATGAGTGTTTTCACAAGACTTTCATACTATGATATTTATATCAAGATTCACTTGCATAGTTTTAGAGTCAAGCTGACCCATTCTCATGAGTAGTTTACATGAACCCCTCATAAGAATGGATCACTTAGTACTAATTTCATCAAAGTGATGCTCATAGTATTATTGAAAAATTGTATTATTGTTCCAAATTTTGTGGATATTTAGGAGACACAAATAAAATATAAATGTAATCATTCCATATTTTTGTAGGAGATATTGGAATGAGACTAATAGGAAGAGTAGTAAACATGAGTCACAATGAGCACTTTAGAATAAATCTAAACATTATAAGGAAGAGTAGCTTGGAAAAATAGAAGCGTAATTTATTTTCCAATATGCAAGATTATTACTTGGGAAAGAATCTTGAAAGAGGATTGAAAAGATTCCTTGAGCTAACATTGTCTCACTTATCCAAAATTATGAGGAAGGATTCATTAATGAAATGGTCATTAACAAGATGGAGAGAATAATAATTAGGAAGAGATAGATTTCACATGCTACTAGGTGACTAGATTGGAGAGAAACTAGAGGAAAATAATTTAGCTTGGCAATGACACAATGTCTTAGAATAGATGCCAACCTTGGTGAATGGAATGAAAATCCCAAACAATTAATGAGTGGTGAGACAAGTAGAGGAATCTATAAATTTTGTTTTGAATATATATAAAATAAAGAAAAAATGGGACTAAAACCAAGGGAAATGCACATGGAAAGGATACAATGAAAATCAAAATAAATAGTTTGAAGATAATATTGGTTACCTAAAGGATATTCCACTTGATTATTTGGTATATCATAACTATTTTGACAAATTTTGAAACCATTAGAGGTACCTTTTACTTTTGTAGATGAGGCATTCATTCATGTTGAAGTTGTGATAGCTTATTTGCCTCTTTATAGACAACAAATTATCCATACGAATTATCATATATACTTGTAACCTCCATCCCAAACCACCTATTTCACTCTTCTTCCTTTGTGTACCTCTTTTATTCTTCCATTACCACTTCGCTTACCTGAATTCAATCCAAAACATAGTGTATATAGCATCAAAAAAATTTCATATTTGATTAATATTATCCACAACATATCGAAAAGACAAATACCACACTTACTGTGTCATCAACCAAAAATAATTTACTTACATATTCAAAGAGTTCAATAATGGAGAAACATCCATGTGGTGCTCTACACATGCCCTTGAAGGTTCAAGAAATACTTATCCTCTATTGGTCCAAACTTTAAATCACTTTCCATGCATGAAAATAATTGCAACCATACACAATTTCCCACCCAATAGATTCTCTCAAACTAGTTTACTATCTTAACATAGGGTCAAGGAAAAGCGGGCCAAAATAGGAATCCAAGTGTCTTAAAATCCTTCAAGACCATAGTGGTGAGGATTGAATTTCTTTCTTTAGTGGTATCTTTCTGTAGATTAATTAGTTGGGGATTCTATTAGGACCTTTTCCTAATTAAAAAAAAATATAAAGATTACATCCCTAAATATTGCATTCATAATAGAATAAATTTTTACAATATTGAGACTATATTCATAATAGATTTATAGTGATGAATAAAGAAATATTTAAGATTATCAAAAAATTGATGTTTTCTTTCTCCCAACCGTCATTGGATATTGGGTGATCTTTGAGGCATTATGTCAAATAGTTCATGTTCCTTATCTAAGCTTACATATTTTGCATGCATGTGTACCTAGGTAGTTGCACTACAACATCTATACTCACTGATCACATTTGGTTGGAAGTTTCAAACACATCTTGTGCATATCCTACAATCTATACTTCCACATTTTCCAAACATGTCAAACAGAGCATTTCCAACCGTAAGCATTTGATATTAATTTCCCTTACCTTCTGCTTTGATGGAAGCCCATACTCTGTTCCAAAGCTCCCATTTTGGCATAGGTAGAGAGTACGTTGGCAAATAAAACTGATCGAAATGGAAATCTATTTGTTGCATTGACTACATTGTGAGGACGCTTATGTATTTCATCGACAACATAAAGCAGGAAAGGACATGAGAATACCTCCTTGGGGAGGTATTCTATGACAGTTGCGAGGTAGATGAGAGTTTCTTATGCCATTTGCTTTGTTCTATGCAGTCAAACGCGAGAACACTGTTTGAATTCAAATGCTAACGGTGATTGTCTTTTTAACGGAAACAGACAGGAAGGGACGTCAAGGGAAGGAATGGGCCCACAACACACCTAAGCAGTCAAAGCTTAGTGCGTGTTGTTTAAGGCTCCCCCATTAAGACATCATAATTGATTGGCTCTTCACTCCTAAGACCTTCAAAAGTCTTTAATGGCTTCATTGAGTCCTTTTGTCTTCCAAATTCACCTGCACCAACTTGAATTCTCCTTCAATGCTTGATTGCCTGTTCACTTGGAATTGAATTGATTTTATAACTAAGAGATCACTTGATTTTATATGTCTTGAAAGAATTTTATCCTGATGGCTTTAAATTAAAGTACTTTCTCTTCTATCTAGTATTGGTGGAGTAGATCCTTTTATGATATGTAAGTTGAGAATATTTTATGAAAGGTCCCTAAATAAATACACTTTAAACTGATTTTAATATACCTTGAAGTGTGCAATATGGAAGGTTTGTATTCTTAATCTCTTGCCCATTTCTTAATTTAAAAGATGATATCTTTATTAAATATCTTTATTAACTTGATTTCTCCTTCAATTCTTGATGAATGCTTGATTGCATGTTCACTTGGAATTGAATTGATTTTATAATTAAAAGATCACTTGAATTGTAGGTAAACCCCTTCAAATGATAGGGTAGGCTTCCTTTTATACCTAATATATGTCTTGAAAGCATTTTATTGTGATGGCTTTAAATTAAAGTACTTTCTCTTCTATCTGGTATTGGTGGAGCAGAGGTTGCATTGCATCGTCCTAGGATACATATTTCCGCAGATACAACACAATTTAAATGTATCCCAGGTCAATGCAAAGCAACCTCTGCTCCAGAGATCACCAAAAAATAGAGAAAGAACTTTAATTTAATGCCATTGGGATAAAAGTCTTTAATCAAGACAGATAAAATTTGAGTTTGATTGTCATCATTTACTTTTCCAAATTCTTCACATGTAACTCTTGAATCAATTTCCTACTCGCAAGAATTTTATTATGTCTCAAATATAGGGAAACAGAAGGCTTCAAATAGAAAACTGGAACATTCAACTAAATCCATTGACTAACCAGAAGAACAAAATTAAGAAACGGTTTGATCATCTAAGAGATGTTTTAGACTTCAACTCACCAGCTAAGTTTTTGTGGGTAAGAATTTCTTTTGTTTTGGTTATGGTTGTGGTGTTTATAGGGAGACATTTACAAATTTATATCTATTTTCACTATTTAATGGTTTATGGGTTTGTAATGGTAATTTAATGTTCTTTCATATTTTTGTATATATTATTTATAATAGCCTATTATATTGATTTGTTCTATTATGCATAATGGTGTGGGTCAGATGGCTTTGTCGTCGGTGCATGAAAGCATTGAACAAGTTCTACTTTTAAAAATTACATGAAACATTTTTAATTTATTTGATTCAGTGTTATTTGCAAAAAATGATTATCAATGATGTTTCCTTTCTCCAAGAATTGTCTAGGATCTTTCCATCAGATAATATGTAACATCGAATGACTAAATCTTTTCATTACAAATGCTTATTTTATTTAATTATTATCTGAGCGTGAATTAAAATTTATATCTGTACGGAAGCAGAACATACAAGTTGAAGAGTCATGTGCAAGCAAATTTCCTAAAAGAAAGTAAGCAGACATTATCTTGAATGACATGGAAACAAGCTCATCAGCTACCTAGAAGAGAGCAATTGGAGAATGGTAGAGGAAAGTGTTTAAGGGTGATAAATAGATAGATAGTATGCAATACAAACAAACAATGTCTGGAGTGTTTGATGTGACATCTCTAATTTATGTCCGGAGGGTCTAACTGGTTTTGGAGTTCCTGGGAAACCTATTGGGCCACGCTTGGAGGAAATCAATGTGTTCATGCAAGGAGCACCTTTTTTCTATTATGAGAATGATATTTTTGCACCGAGGGATATTTGGAAGTCAATATGCAAAAATTTCTATAGTGTGGAACAAGAGTTGGTGGACTCGAAGTATAATTTTCAGCTTTTAGAAGACCAAGAGGTTATGCACACAATCTCCCAATAGAAGAGCGATTTCAAGAATTACCTCTCCCCCCCATGACTATTCAGGAAGCACTTCCTCAAATAGAGGACTATTGGCCTCCATGGGATCAAAGAAAAAAATTAAAGCATAGACTCTAGACGATGTGGTGGTGTCCTTCGTGAAGAACTCTACACTATAATTGAAAATTCACGAGGGAAACTGCAAGATAGTGAAGAGAAATAAAATCTTGAAAAGTGGGAAGAATGGATCCTGGTTTGGGTGGGGCCAAGTCAGCTGGCTCCTCTAGAGGTTGACGAGATAGAAATCATATTAGGATTTGAAAAAGATCACACTCGTGGAACTTTGTGTGCAAGTGATCGAATGCGGTGTTTGGGTAATGCATTCCAAATAGATATAGTTGTATGCCATGAAGACATTACCCATTTGGAATGCAATTGTATCTATTTGGAATTCATTACCCAAACACCGCAATTGATCACTCGCACACGAAGTTCCACGAGTGTGATCTTTTTCAAATCCTAATATGATTTCTATCTCGTCAACCTCTAGAGGAGCCAGCTGACTTGGCCCCACCCAAACCAGGATCCATTCTTCCCACTTTTCAAGATTTTATTTCTCTTCACTATCTTGCAGTTTCCCTCGTGAATTTTCAATTATAGTGTAGAGTTCTTCACGAAGGACACCACCACATCGTCTAGAGTCTATGCTTTAATTTTTTTCTTTGATCCCATGGAGGCCAATAGTCCTCTGTTTGAGGAAGTGCTTCCTGAATAGTCATGGGGGGGAGAGGTAATTCTTAAAATTGCTCTTCTATTGGGAGATTGTGTACATAACCTCTTGGTCTTCTGAAAGCTGAAAATTATACTTCGAGTCTGCCAACTCTTGTTCCACAGTATAGAAATTTTTGGATATTGACTTCCAAATATCCCTCGATGCAAAAGTATCATTCTCATAATAGAAAAAAGGTGCTCCTTGCATGAACACACTAATTTCCTCCAAGCGTGGCCCAATAGGTTTCGCAGGAACTCCAAAACCAGTTAGTCCCTCCGGACATAAATTAGAGATGTCACATCAGACACTCCAGACATTGTTTGTTTGTATTGCATACTATCTATCTATTTATCACCCTTAAACACTTTCCTCTACCATTCTCCAATTGCTCTCTTCTAGGCAGTTGATGAGCTTGTTTCCATGTCATTCAAGATAATGCCTGCTTGCTTTCTTTTAGGAAATTTGCTTGCAAGAGACTCTTCAGCTTGTATGTTTTGCTTCTATACAGATATAAATTTTAATTCATGCTGAGATAATAATTAAATTAAATAAGCAATTGTAACGAAAAAATTTAGTCATTTGATGTTACATATTATTTGATGGAAAGGTCCTAGACAATTCTTGGAGAAAGGAAACATCATTGATAATCATTTTTTGCAAATAACACTGAATCAAATAAATTAAAATGTTGAATGCAATTTAAAAAAATAGAACTTGTTCAATGCTTTCATGCACCGATGGCAAAGCCGTTTGACCCACATCATCTCTTGCCGTCGGAATTCTGATGACAACTGATGAAACGCCCGACAAGGATGCTGTGCATCCGACGACACTCCTTTGTCAGAATTTTATACTTTGGAGTCGGAATTCTGACGACAGCCCGAAATGGCGACGATATTCTTTCGCGGAATGAGCATCCATGGTGGCCGTCGGAAAGGTTGGAGGTGATGTCGGAATTGCAACGACCACAAGGATAGTCGGAACTTTTGACACAAAGTTTTCGACGACCTTTTCTGTCGGTAGTGTGACGAAATGTGGTTGGAATTCCAACGATTGGCCGTCAAAATTTTGACTCGAATGTACTAGTGTACCTTCAATTCTAGTTGATAGCATTTATGAATAGTGTCATGGCACAAGAGGTTCAACTCTTCTTGTATGTTCCACCTTAGGTCGTTTAGATACCTTGCCACTCTTTCACTTTCATCTTCAACCTTCTTAGACTTTATACTCAATTTCTGAAATTCTTCAGTGTAGGCACACACGTCCATCTCTTTTTGTCTGAGATTCTTCCTTCTCTTATGCAATTGGACCTCATAGTCCTCAGGTACATATACTCTCTTGATCTCTGCAATCATTTTCTTCCAAGAGGTGATCATTCCTCTTGCTTCTTTTACTCTTTCCCCTTGCACAAAATTCCACCATGTCAGGGCTGCTCCCTGCATTTTTGACTTGGCAATCTTCACCTTTTGGTTGTCAGCAATGTCTTCACATTCAAAGAAGTTATTCAAGGACTCTATACAATCCATCAATCCATCGACATCCATCTTCCCACTAAAAATAGGGAGATTTGACTTCTGGTCCATGGTTCTCCTCTCCACAGACTTCAAGCCATTGACTAGGTACCTATTCTCTGCAGGAACTTCCTCTTCTTCCTGCCCTTGTGGTTCCTCCTCTCCTTCTCCCACTTCCTCCGAGCCATCAGGTCCTCCTCTTTCTAGTCTGCCTTCCAAGTTTTCTATCAACTTTCTAAGCCAATCATTCTCTTCTCTATTTTCTTGCACCATGCTAGCAAGTTCCAAATTTGTCACCTTTAGAGGATTGCTTCTAGCCTCACCCTCTGATTATTCTTCTGACACGTACTATTCTCCTTCCCAAAAGGATTCCTCCTACGCTCTGATACCAATTTGATGCAAAGCCCTAGTATAGGTATAGGATATGTTTCCCCAATCCAAAGACAAACCAAGGACTCAAGAAATAACAAAAGACTCTTAGGGGTATAGAGAGATAAATTTGATAAGTCCCACATCCTTACCTTCCTAAATGCTTCCTCACAAGATCACTTACCTTGAGTGTTTCACAAGGTCTTCTAGTCATCCTTAAGGACCCTATAGCCCACCAATGGTTTAGTCATCTCTCCAATTTGTCAATGCATATCTAGGGTTTGATTTGAAGTCCCATAGGTTAGGAATACTCCTTCCAATCACCAATTTTGGTTCCCTCTAATGGTTTGTGCTAACTACCACAATAAGGCCTACAAATCTTAGTAGCCTTGCCATACCAGTTTTCTACATTTAACTCTTCATTTGTCCAAGGGACCCAAACAACTAATTCTAGATTTGGATACCCTTTAGAGAGTTATAAAACATATCCCAAGGGTTCTAATAGTTTGGGAACAAAAGTGTCCAAACCCTATCTTGGCTAGGAGACCTAATAGCCCCAATTAGGCCTATTTTACAAAGGAGAGGGTAGGCACAAACCCTATCTTGTCAAACCAACATAATGAAAACTCTTTGGGCATGGTAAATCCACCAATTCCTAAGTCTTAGGCAATGATCAGGCCCCTAACATTTGATGTGAGACCTATTTGCTTGCACTTGCATGGTGGCCACATGGAGTTGCCCACCTTAATGCATCAAACCCTTTCCTCCAACCAGTCCTAACATGAAAAAGGATTTAAAAATATTAAAATAAATTGGCCATACTTTCATCTCCTCTAGAGTTGTGGGTCACCTATGAAGGATCAACAAAATGAGGCCATTTCTTTGTGAAACCCTAGTTAAAATTGTCAAATCTAGACCACTTCCAGAAAATGACCCATTTCTCCCTTGTCCCGATGAATTAAGACCTCAGACTTGATACATATGAAAGTTTATTGTCTGCTCTAACACATCCCACTGGTTTCCTAATTCCAAAATGATCGTACATTACGGTACCCCAATCAGAACAACAAAATTGCAGGAAATTCTCAGAATTTTATTGCTTCAATGATGCCAATTGTTTACAAAACTCTTCTCCCTCCCCAATGATGATTGGGAATAAAATTTTATACTTTACTCAATGGTTATCAACCTCATTTTGAACCGAGGTGACCGTTCGAAGGAAGTTTCTCTTTGTAACCAAAAGTTGTCATGAAAAGTTGTCATGTTTGAGCAACTTTGACACATGTTAAGTCCGCATACCTAGAGATGTTCCAACATGTCTAAAACCTTCCTAAGACATCTCCAACACATAAAAACTTAGAAAATACTCAATTATATACCCCTAGGTCTATATGCCCATGGTGGCTTAGCAACTTGCCAAATCCATGTCATTCGGTAAGAAAGTGGGGTTTATTACAAAAATCAAACAAAACTATCCTATCACATAGGTTGAAAGGTCACATTCTCATGTGTGCTCTTTAGGCCTTCATTTCCCTGATTATCTTAGTCATGAGGTGCCCCTATATCATAGACATTTTCCATTTGATCTATCATTTGTCTTATACAAAGTTGTTACATTCTTGAAACTAGACACTTTTCTTATATGAGATTCTTCATTCTTGAAACCAAACACTATCATAAATCATACAACATAGTGTAGCTTGTTGGCTAGTGGAATTCATTTGTCTTTTTCTCTTCTCATATGGATCATAATAAGTAGATCCATACTAGATCAAGAAGTCATATTTTTTCTCCCCTCAAATGATTTATGTTCTTGTTCTTTCTATAAGTCCACTTTTTCTCTTGCAATAAAATACTGAGAATAATATTAGTGGTTGAGACATTTTGACATCAAGTTCTCTTCAACTAGTTGACTTGTAACTTTTATTTTATTACTAACATTGTTTACTTTGTGTATATTAATTGAAGGTTATTTGCATGGATTGATAGGATCCTATGCTTGGGGGCTTGATCATCCCTCAAACTTAGTGTTATCATATCCTTAGCTATTATTTTTCTTAGATGCTCTTTCTCTTCATTTCTACTTTACCATGAATATGAGCATAAGTTCATAATCTTCTAAAGTGGGGACTAAATGTAGTATCATAAATTATACTCTAATTATGAGCCCAATTTCACACTCTCGTAGAACTCATTTTAGTCTTCCAATTTCCCTATACATTATAAGACTTTTTATTGCATTAAATTAATATATAATTTAAGATTATGAGTCCTATTTTACTTTAATACATCAACTATTTCCTATTAGGGCCCTGTTATCTTGTGACCCTAAAAATTTGGTCCTATTTTGTTAGGTCAATATCACTAGGCAATGTCAACCAATGCTTTTTGGCTAAATTTTGGGAGGACATTACATTGATATTTCCATTTCCAAAACTATCCCCAATGCAAAAAATAATTATTTTAAGTTGACCAATTTAAGGTGATTTTACTTTAACATAGCTATATAAGTCATCATCTCATTATTATGCTATCATTCCAATTCAAGAGCAATTATTATTCCTCAAGAGAAAATATGAGTCTAAGGAGTGGCAAGCTATAATAAGGCATCTTTTATTATGATTTCATAATGAAATTTATGATGATTTATCATGTTATTGCATCAATACGTGGATGAATTATCCTAGGAGCATTGTATCATAATTGAAGGTATAATCATTTCAATTAAGCATTTCAATTTAAATTTATATTTTCTATTCATAATTGTTTTAGGGTTGATTTCTGACCAAGGTTTTGACTAAGAAAATACCCTATACAATGTCAACCACCATTTTATTCTCTTTTGTGCACATCCAAGTTTAGCTATAGGTTTTTAACAAAGATTGAAGATAGAAAATTACTCATGACCTAGAGACAGTATACCACTATAAGTCTGGTCAGAAATAATCTAGACAAGGGTGCCTAGCAACTTTGACCTTCAAAACAAGGGCACTTAGTGTCGTTGACCTCCTAGTTATAGCTTAGGTTTTGTAGGAAGAAGGTGAAGAGTTTCAGAGGACCCCATATCCAGACTCAGTTCTTAGTGATTCATTACTCAGACAAGGGAACACAACAATAATGACCTCTCAATTTTAGCTCAGATTTTAGACATAGGTTCCTCTCTACATCTCATTTCCATTTTTATACATGTTAGTTCATTTCTAGATATGCATTATTTTATATTTTATATTGTTCATTGTCTATTTTACACCTTTTAACCTAGTTCTTGCATTCAACTTATCCAATCAAATCAATAAAGGATAATAATCAAAGCTACAAGTATCCATCTCTCACCTAATAGGTTTTAAGTTGGGTCTATTCCTTGTTCTATAATTTCATAGGATGAGATTAAGATTGATTCCTAGTTTGCATGTCAGACTTGTAATCCCCATTTCCCTCCATCACAAATAGCATGTTGAGAGCCCTAGTCTGACGATGTTTGATTTTAGAAAAATGAGCATAAAATTTTTTAGGACTTGTAGGTTTCTCTCCCAAAAATCTAGTCAAAAAGGTAAGACACGAGTGTTGGGTTCCCTAGTCCAAAAGTTTTTGTTCATTTAATATTTGGGGATTTCTATCACCAACTACTTTGTAACTTCCTCACACTCAAAATCTAAACCTAGGTTGAACATCATATTGGTGTTCCCACCTCCACAACAACTATGATTTAAGTAAAAGAGAGCTTAAATCCTAGGGAGGATAAAGGCTAAACAATAATGAAAATATGGAAATAAAATAATTATACCTTAGGAATGAAACCTTATCATGGAGTATAGCATAAAGGTGGAGATGAAATGATCTTTAGACAGGTCCTATAAGTTTTACTATAATCACATGATAAACACAAATGAAAAACATGAAATCATACTTGAATGTTGAATGATATAGTTTTTATTCTTATTGATTTCTCTTGATTAAATTAAATTGGAGAATTCTTCTACTTGGAATTTTAGACCTTTTGAATGATAGAATATGTTATTTCAATAGGGATCACAAGGTATTTTTGATAAAAATATGACATAAAATGGTCAATTACAAAAATAGAGACTAAAAGGCTAAAACTTGCAATAACAACAAATTTGGGAGATTTTGGTGATATTATGAGTTGAGCACCCTGGTCTCACCAAAATACCACCCTTGAAAGGGAATCATGAGTGTCTAGGTTTTTGATATTAGATCTAGTCCCAATATTGGTATTCAATGATAGTTCCACCTGGTTGTGAGATTAATAATAGAGACTTAAAATAAAATAGGGCCCAAATAGGTTTAAAATGATCTAGGAAAAAGAACACTAGATAAGGTGTTGAATAGACTATGAAATTTTGAAGGTATACATTTTACTACACTATATTTAGCCCTCAATTTAGTGGGAGTATGACTTTATGCTCATACTCATGGTAAAGCGAAGATAGAGAGAAAGCATCTGAGAGCAAAATAGGCTAGGTATATGTTTACACCAAGTTGAGGGATGCACAAGCCCCTATGCTTAGGATCCTATCAATCAACACAAAAGCATTCAAAATAAGATACACATCTACAAAGTAAACTATGTTAGTACCAAAGAAAAACAAAGGTTCAAAGTAGATACTAGATGAATAGACCTAAATAAAAAGGTTATATCAACCACTAATATCATTTTTAGAATCTTATTAAAAAATAGCAAGCAAAATTCTAGAAAGAGACAACATCATACACCATTAGGATGGGAGGAGGATGCATGGTCCATGAACTAACAAGTTGTGTTATGCTAGGGTTCCATAGAGATGCCATGAATTCCACTAGCTAATAGGTTATGCTATGTTGGTTGATCCATGTATTGCAACACATGATCACACTAAGAAGCCACACTATATTAGGTAATCAATGCTCCGGGAGCATAAAAAACAACAACAAGCATGCTAAGAAGTAGTCTTATGCAAGATGACCAACACCTCAAGGAGTGTAAAAAACAATGATCATAGCTAGAAAGACATACTATACTAGGTGATCCATAGATTAAGAGAGTGTGTGTACTCATAAGGACAAATGCAAAAAAGTACATATTCCAAAAAGCACAAAGACAAAAAAATTCATAATTTTAGAAGTTGATAACCACACCTCAAGGAGAATTATGAAAAGAAACACCATCACAAAGGGTGTGTATAAATGAACATAGTAAGAAATAAGGAGGCCTCATACCTATGGTATTCCCTTAAGATGTCAACATATTTCTATGTTAATATATTAAGGAAAATAGATATTCATATCAAGTATAAACACCTTCAACACCAAGGGGATATCCTTTTTAAGAATGCATGCATCCAAGATAGGAATAATATCCTTATAAAGTATACAAACCTTCAAAAAAGGAAGAGATCATTATTAAGGATACATCTTGCAACAAGGGTAAAGGGGTCATTATCAAGGATACATAGATATTGGATAGGAAAAAAGAGAGAGGGACTTTGTTAATGAGAAATATCTATTTGATGTATTTTGATGTGGACCTCCAAGGTGTGATTTATACCAAGTCTAATTGTCATGTGGTTGAGGATATTATTCAAATTAAATTGGTTTGTGCTCTTATTTCCATTGATTGGTTTGCTTGTTACTCTTGCTCCCTCTCATCCCTGACTACACTAGGGTCTAATCATTTTTTTATTTCTTTCTTTGCTGACATTTTAGGAAAATATAAAAGGTTCCCTTTTAGATGTTTAAAGATGTGACTTAGACATCTAGACATGAGAGACAAGATTGATGATTGGTGATAGATTAATATTAATGGGACCGCTATATTTAGAGTGGCTATAAAATTGTCTTTTGTGAATACTAATGTTTAGAAGTAAAATAAAGCTTTCTTCGATGAATGTTTTAGAGAAAAGTAGGCTATTAAGAGTAAACTTGATGATCAATAGGAATTTTGATTCAAACCAAGGAAAATAAAATCTTATCGCATCTTCAAAATACAATTGATAAAGAGGAAAAAATTTAGAAACAATGGTCAAGAGTAATTTGGTTATAAAGTGGAGACAAGAATAAAACATTTTTCCACCTTTCTACTCTTAAGCATCAGGTAAATAATTGAGTCAAAGTCACTCAAACTAATTATTCTATTGTCGAGGATGAAGAGACTATTCTTTTGGCAGCCATCCAATTCTTTTCTAGTCTACTATCTATTGATGTGGACCTAAATCCTAGTTGTAAAGCTCTATTTTTGGAAATTAGATCCTAAAACTTGATTTTGAGAAAAATAATAGGAGGTTGGTTAGTATTCCTTCTAAGGAGGAGATAAGTATGGTAGTCTTTTCTTTTGAAGGTGATAAAGATCCTAGCCCCGATGGCTTTCCTATTTTACTTGTATAATCATTTTGGGAAATTTTGGTGAAGGATATTGTAGATACTACTATGGAGATTTTCAATAGTAGGAATCTTCTCAAGGATTTAACCTCAACATTCTTAGTTCTAATTCCTAAGACTCATAGTTCTAAAATATTTGGGGACTTTAAACTAATTAGTTTATGCAATTCTATTTATAAGATCTTTTCTTTAAATTATTGGCAGTTAGATTGCAATTTTTTCTCTTGAGTATACAAAATGGTTTCATCCCTAGCATACAAATTATTGATTCCATCATCACTGTGTACAAAAATATTCATTCTCTAGATCTATCAAAAAGGTTATTTTTTTCTTAATCTTGATCTGAATAATGCTTATGATTGTGTGAGTTGTCAATTCCTCTCTAGAGTGTTGAATGTTTTTAGTTTTGAGAGAAAATTTGTGGATCTCATTTTACAATTTTATATCTACTCTCAAATTCTCTATATTATTAATGGGTCCCTTTATAAGCTCTTCAAATTTCTAGAGGCATCAAGAAATGAGACCTGATATCTCCTTTTCTCTTTGTGATATGGTGAAAGCTTTGGGAAGATCCCCAAAGGGTCCTTAATGAATATTTTCTAAAGGGGGTTCAACCTTCCTCTTGTGGACAAGCTTATTCTCATCAACAATTTATTGATGATATGATAACTATGGGGAAAGCATTAGTATTAGAAGATGAAATAATTAAATCAATTTTGCTCAATTATGAATAAGATTCTTGGCATAAAATTGAAATCTTCCTAAAAGTACTATTTTTTTATGAATACTCCCTTGTAGAGACAACTTAAGATTGCTAGAAAAATTTATTTTAAGTTGGTTGTCTTCCTTTTACTTACTTGGGATCTCCTCTCTACAATATCAATGCATTAGAGTCCTTTTGGATGGGTTTCAATCCAAACTAGCTAGTTGGAAAGGAGATTTTCTTACTTTAGCTGGTAAGATTCAACTTATTAATGCCAATCTTCAAAATTTTCTTGTCAATTTCATAAGTCTATTTAAAGTTCTTAAAATAATCATTGATAAGATTGAGAAATTCATAAAAATTTCTTATGGACAAGAATCGAGGAAAGGTTCAGTATGTTCCTCTTTTCGCTTGGGATCAAGTTTGTAATCCTAAAAGGTGGCTGGTCTTGGCATTATTAAAACTAAAGAGTTTAACCATGCTTTAGTTTCCAACAACTCATGGAGACTCCTATTTGAAAATAATGAATGGATGAATATCATGCTCAACAAATATCTCATAGGATATGGTAAATTTAGGGAGGTGTTGAATATTGAGATCATTCTAGTGGGCTCAATCATCTGAAAAAATATTAAGAAATCTAGATTTATTATTTCTAAATGTATTCAGTAGGTTGTTGATAATTGGACAACTCATTAATTTCTTGTAGGATCAGAGGTTTCACAATTCTCCTCTTAACCATCTTCCCTAGGTGTTGCCTTTTAAAAATTTATATCAATTTTTTTGGCTAACTACATGCTTATGAGGGGTTGAAATATTTTTCTTCCTATTGATCCAAATATGGCCAACCTCCAAAGGGCCCTTTCCCATTTTCATGTTCATGTGTCTCCTATGGAAGATCAAGTAATTTAAATTTTTCATTTGAATGGAAAGTACTCTATGATATCTAGTTTTAGTTTGTAGTTGAAGATGTAGGTGTCTCCCCCCTTTTGGGACAACACATGGAATATAGTGCTTATTCCCAAGGTTAACTTTTTATTCTAGCTTCATTTTCAAAATAAAGTCCTTACTCTTGATAATTTATGAAAAAAAAGTTTTTCTATAACAAATAGATGTGTATTTTATAATTTTTATTTGAAATATTCCCTTCATCTTCTCTTGGGGTGCATTTATTATATGGATGTTTGGGATCATATTCTATCTCTTTGAAATCTTAGTGGCATTTTCCCCAACTCATTTAGAGATTTATGTTCCCAGTGGATTGATCCTTCTTCTAACCTATCTCTTAAACTTATGTGGTCTCTTATAATTACTCATGTTACCTAGGCTTATGGAAAGAGAAAAATAACAAGGTGTTTAGGAAATAACATATAAAGTTAGAACGGGCTTTTATTAAAACCGATAGAGCTATCAAGAAAAACGTTATGTCTGGGTTTACCAAAATGATTTTGTATGGATTGAAGCTCTTTTCCTCTTCTTTTGAATGATAGGTGGTCAATAATTGGAATTTGTTGTTCTATATTTCAATATCTTTAGGAATTGTAAATAAGTTGATGGAGAATGTTGTTTGGAAATACCCTCGAAGGGGTTGGATAAAAATAAATTTCCATGGGATTGCTAAGGAAACTCCTTAGCCTATTGGTAGTGTGGGAATGTTGAGAGATGATCAAGATAGGATTTTTTAGCTATGGAACTCTCTTTGGATACTCAAACTAACCACTATGTTGAAGTTGCAATAACCTACATTGGACAAAAGTTGGCTCAATTATAGGGTTATAGAAAAATGTGGTTATAAGGGAACTCTGTAAACATAATCCAATGTATAAAATATATGAAAACTTATAGTTGGGTTATAGAATCTATTATTAGGGATTGGCGTACACTTATTAATTCCTTTAAAGAATTCCATATTACCCACATATATTTTGATGGTAATGGGGTGGTTGGTGTCTTTGCCAATGTGGGTGTTTCAAGCCAATCATTAAAATATTGGGACATGTACAAAAATCACCCCATCTAGGATCAATATATCATCAATCATGAATTCCACTAGGATAATTATGGGGAAGGATTTTAATGCTATTATGACTATGACACTCTTCATAAAAAAATTGGGTAATTTTAATGCCTAGGTATTTACCACCTTCTTTCTAGTTGAATCTATGTGTAGTAGTCATTTTGTGTATGTTTGTCTTTAGGTAATCTATCTTAATTTCTAGGTGAATTTATTTATTGGAATGTAAATGATTCAGTTGGAGCCCTTGTTATGTGATGAGGTCTACAGGAACAGTGAGGTTTGAAATATTGTTGAGGAAGGGGGCTTAGTCCCCTATATGGACAAGCTTCATGGACATGACCTAGAAGCTACAAATTTTTTTCTAAAAGGTTGGAAAAATAGGACTCTTTCTATGTATATAAAGGAGATGAACATCATTTAAGATATTATTACACAAGTTATGGGTTTTAAAATGTTGGGGAGAAAGTTTTTTTGAGATAGAAAGACCTTTGATGATGTTATCAAACAGTTCTTCAAGGGAAAGGAGAAGAGATAGATGGTTAAATTGGCATTTTGTGACTATGATAGAGTCTCCATCAAACCAATTTAGGTTGATGTGGAAGAGGTAATTATGCGATACATTATGATTGATGAAAGATTTATAGCTATATATGATGCACATTTCATATTAGTCAATCATTTCTACCTTAAACTGTTAGTCTCCTTCTCATATTTTCTTTTCGCATCTATAGAATTTGGCATTAAGGAACATAATAGAAACCCAAATTTCCATATGTTGTATGAATAGTTCATCCTCCTAACTATGGAGTTTATGAAACCCCTTTCTTCCAAAATTGATACTAAGAGAAAAATTAGGGCTCGTAAGCAAAAATCTTATGTTATCCACTATTTTGATATGAGCTCTAATATGAAGGAGGAGTAGGATGAAAATGTATTGGTGGAAGATGACGAGGAGGATACTTTTGTAGAAGTTTATTCTCACCCACCATAAGAGGAGGGTAACTCCAAGAAATGGAAGAAGAAATTGACCAAAAAGAAGGAAAGGAAACAGATTTATTAGACTTTGGTTCCAAACTGGTGATGAAAAGGAGGGAGATAGTATGAAATCTATTCCTAGGCAAGGAAATGAGATTGATAATGGGAGTGAATTGGAGAAAGAGAAAGGTTAAGGGAATGAGAAGGTTGGGGAAAAGAAGATTGATAAAAGCCCTCTGCCTAATATTGGAAAGGGTCAAGAGGAGCAAGACATCATTACCCTTGGTGTTTCTATATATTTTACCTATCTTCATGGTAATAGAGAGGATATTTATGATACATTGGGCCTAGATAGAGAAGGGGCTATGGGTTAGTTTAAATTGACCAAATGGTTTTTCCTTGAAATAAAAAACATCAATGTGAAGCTAAGAGCCCTGTAGGAAAATATGGATGACAATATAGGGAGGGAAAAGGTGAGCGACATGGAATCTATTGAGGATAGTGATATCATTTCTAGGATGGATGAAATAGAAAATTATATTATGGATATGAAGAATGATTTTGAAAAAATAATTAAAATTTTGCAGGAAAAATTGCTTGATGTTAACCAAAACCTAGGATAGGTGGCGAAAACCAATAATTGCACTATTCACTAATACGGGGATGGTATTAGGATATTGACTAAAAATATCAAGGAATTGAAGAAATAGCATATTAAAGAGGTCGCCAATATTGGGAATAAGAATTAAGAGGAAAGATTTAAGGATATGGGTAAATAGGTTCAATAGACTAAACAAAAAGGGTTGATCTCTTCAACAAGATGGAGCAAGAAGAAATATTTTGAAGAAGAGAAAATGGAGTTATTGGTCTTAGTTAACCTTCACAAGGAATTTAACCAGAGCAATAGAGACTTTTGAGAAGAGGTAATAGGGTTCCCTTTTGTTTTAGTTTTAGTTGTTTACTTTATTTTTGTTTGTTGTTGTTTGGTTGTTGGTTGGGTATGTCTCATCTATTGGTAGTATTTAATAAATAGGGTTTTAGGTCCCTTCAAAACTTGTTTTACCTTTTAATAGAAATAATAAAATAAGAGAGATTAGAGAAGAAATTGAATTGACAAGATAACATAACATGGAAGAAAAACAACATAAACAAAATCAAGAATTTGCTAAGAAAGATATTTGAAAAGAATGGAGAAAGATAAAAATATGGAAGTAGAGTACACTCTAGTTCAAGAGGAAGGATTAGTTTCTAAGACGGATACTTCTAAGGAGAAATTAGAGTATGTCAAAGGGTTGATTTTAAGGATGAAGAAGAGAATGTGAAAAGGGTTATTGTTGGTCAAGATAATGTATAGAAAAAGTTAAAAAGAAATTTATAGTCGCATGAAATTTCCAACACTTTTGGTATTGAATAGAACATTGCATATTGAACCAAACTTATCTAGTCTAACATTACCATTGGTGAGAGATTCAAAAAATTCCTAAAATCTCTAAAATGATTACAAAGTTGAGGTTTCATGCAAAAAATTTAGACCAATTAATTACTTAAAGTATAAGAAAATAAAAAGTCAAGGATTATATCAAGAAATACAAGAAGAAAGCAATAACATGTTTAACTTAGTTAATAATGTAATTGGAATAGATAAAGAAGAGACAATAACATCATTAAATAACAAAATGTCTCTAACTCATAAAAGAACATCTCCCAAAATAGAATACCACTTTAAGGAAAATTGTATCCCCCTAACTTGGAGTCATCCCCTATGCCATATAAGTTTAGAAGGATATCATTGTCAAATACAAGTGAAAACTTAAGCTAAATAATAAGATCTCAACAATTTTTTTAACAAAATGGCATGGTATTACAATGAAAATGATTTGATATGAAATTAACTAGAGATAATGGAAGATAAAGAAAAACTTTACAACAAGAAAAGACCAAATCACCAATTAAGACCACAAAGATACATTGCAAAAAGAATGTACCTCTTAATCCAAACATGAATTTACTAATCAAGTTGCCCAGTTGTGGAAAAGATACAACAAAGCTGGAAGAACACATTTGTTTTAGAATTGATTTGGACTAGAAATGGAGTAACTAGTAACCATTGAAAACTATTTCATTTCATAGGAACTTTATCCAACGATGAATTAAATTTCTATATGAAAACATGCCCAGAATATAACAAGTAGTGGACAAAAATTAAAACCAAATTTATTTCAAATTTTGAGTCACTAGAGGTATCTATAAGAAGTGTAAGAGAAATGTTAGACATGGTTCAAGAGGAAGGTGATACTATCAAAGAATATGGCCATATTTAAAAAAAAAAACCAAAGAGTTCGAAGAACCCCTAATAGAAAATCAATGTATCGAATTGTTTATCTCTAGGTTAACTCCAAAATTCAAACTTCAATAGATTAACCCCAAATGATAGGGACACGGGGCTTGGGCGAAGAACGACAGCAAGCACTACAAGGATGCAAAGCCACAATAAGGAAATCGAGGATATTAAGCGGACAGTGGACAATATGGAACAGATGGAGCTGGAAGCAATGGAAATGCTTCAGAAATTAACCTAAGCCTGGGCTTTTGTCGGTCTTTTTTGGTCTATAATCTGTGTTCTCTTGTTTGTTGGAGTTTGGTTCGCCAGCTGTCTTTCCTTTGTATGTTGTCTTTTTGTTTAGCTGCACTGTAATGTTTATCTTTTGATTTTCTGACTGTATTGGGTTTAAGGAGCCCATCAAAACCTGTTTTCCCATATTCAAAAATAAAAATTTAACACTTACTCTAAAGGAGTCACACTAGCTTGTCATATAGAAGCTCAAACATGGAAGAGACAAGACAAAATTGTAAAAAATAAAGAATTATAAAGTTGGAAATTAGATTAGAAGAATTAAGAATTAAACAAGAAATATTGATAAAACAAGAAACCACACCACAAATATAAAGATCGAATATATGATGTATATATTGCTCTAAGAAAGGTCACATAAAAAAAAATGCCAACCCTAAAACAAGATAAAAGAGTGACTACATTTAGAATGGACCTAAGCATAGCTCAAATAAAAAGAACAATCTATTATGGTCTACATAGAGAGTAGAGAGTGGGACAACCATGAAGTATATAACTTCCTATCATTAATATTCAGACTCTATAGAGAAGAAAAAGAGGAGCATGAACCCTAGTGAAACCATCACTGCAATGATAAGAGACCATAAATCAAAACACAACTTATGTTAAAGGGCTTGAAAAGAAAAAGAAAAAGCCCAAAAACCTTTATAAATAAGACCATACATATAAGGTTTCCAACTAAAGAAATCAAAGAAATCTCTCTACACTTCAAAAATACACCAATATAGAAGAATCAAACATCATATCCACCTACATACTTAAATGAAGATAGGGGATACTATAGTAGGTACAAAGGTAGAAGAGGATGAGGTATGAGTAGAAGAGTAAGAGAAAATGCCCAGAACTACGAATACGGGTAAATAAGGGCGCTTCACAAATGTATGCAGGGATGATAAGAACAAAGCACGTGGGTTCTGGCGCAACACAGATCTTGATCTATTCACATGTGAACGAGTTTAGGGATATGCAACAAGATAATTTAAGATAATCTTAAAAGTTCATAAGAATCCACCACAGCGAGGAAGAAGATGCCACAAAGAGGAGAGTTACCTCAACTATCTAACAAGTCTCATATCTTAGAAGAAGTAGCAGCATTGGACAACGAACATTATTGGGAGAAAAAGGAAAGATTAAGATAGAGGGCACATAAACAGAAAACCAAAGCTGGAGTATTAACAAGAAAATGAATAGATATTGCAAAGATAAGACAGGACATAGAGTCCAATCAAATGATGAAGAACAGAAAGAAGAATTGTACCCTAACAAATATAAATATGACAAAAGGGTAGAAGACGCTATATAACATATAATCTAAGTTCTCCTTTCACACGCATTACAAACACAGTTTCTCAATTTTAGAATTCAGTATAAGTTCAACTATTTATCCGAAACAAAAAAGTCTCTGTACAAGGCAGTACCTTTGTTTTCCTTCGGATTGTCCCCTCAATAAGTTGGTCTGCTGAGCCTAACTCCCTCCATTGGATTCTCTCTACCTTCAATTCCATTTCTCCCAAGCGCTTATCCACTGTAACAATGGTGTCCATGTGAGTACAATTGGATGCTATTTTTTTCATGGTTCCGTCGATGACAACATGGCCAAAGAATCTACAGCTCCTATATATGATGTATGTTCCTATCATGAAAACTTCATCCTCCATTAAACTGCAGAATTACTTTCCATATTCATGACTAACATTGAAAATTGAAGGAGACTGCATATTCCTCTGTCCGATAACAAAGCAATTTATATAACTTAAGAATTGGTTTAGGGGCAGGCGAGAAACTTCTGGGCATGTGTTATTTAGAAAATTTAACCAAAAGAGACGAAACAGCGTTCATGCAGTCAGCAAAAGGATACCTCTTTCATAGTGCGGCCATTGTCGTTATGTCTTTATGCCCATTTTGTCACGCGAGCTAAATTCCGCGAAATTCCAATTGGGCCTTAATAATTATTCTTGAATGATCCATTTGGATTTTTGTGAAGGGAGCCTGTAGAAGATTTTACTGAGAAACTGCAGGTAATTGAAGACGATGGCGATGCAAATTTACACTTTTCTCTTTTTGAAGAGCAAAATTAAAACGTGCGGAGACGAGCGGGGATTACCTAAGTCGTTAGATTTTTTTTGTTGTTGCAGAAGTGGTCGTATTCTTCGCTTGCCACTCGTACGAAAGACTTTTGATTTAAGGCTTGACTGCAGCTCAGTGACGATGCAACTTTATCGGATAATCATTCTATCCAAGCGTCGGTATGTTTGACTTTGATGTGACTGTTTTTTGGTGGGTTGCGTGGAGTACAAGCTCAAAATTCATGGAATGTGCATGTGTTACTTAGGGAAGGGACTCTGCCTTCTCTGGAAGAAAAGGTTCTGCACAACATGTGATATTAGAATTTCTTCATGATATTGATCCTAAAAATAATATTAACATGAAAAATCCATTTTTACTCTAACAAAAAGACCTTAAAAACATTATTATGGATAAAGTCTCTAAAGTGGGGAGAGAGGTGATCGAGAGAGAATGAAGAGGATAGGTGATACACTAATAAAATATATGGTTCTTTGTACTTTATATTCTCACATCTCCATTTATTAAAAAAGGATATTTCATACAATGCTATGGGTTTTGGTATGACCCCTCATCAAAAGGATATTCAAGAGCTTATTTAGTTTTATAAGTCTAATATTATTTTCTTCTAAGAAATGTTAATTAATTTAGTGTTCTAGAGAGGTATATGGTGTTAGTGTGGACTACAATTTGAGTTACAAATAGCGAGTTTAATACAATAATAAAATTCAAAAACTTAAACGAAAAGAAAGACTCAAGATATATCAAATGAAGAAAAACAAAAACAATAAAAAATTAAACAAACAAAGAATTAAACCTCCATAGTTATTTTGGATGTGCTCCAAGATGATATATGGATTTTATAAGTTTAGAAGTTACCCAGTTTGGTTGAATAACAATAGTATTTATAGAATTGTCTCTTTGACATCACCTCCAAAACGATCTATTTATATATTTTTAAATGAGAATATAAATGGTTAAAATTTGAGGATGCAATATGAAGATGGATGGTTGAGATGCATTAGCTTTGAAGTCAAGTTAACGTCTAGATAAAGCTAAAGAATTCATGGTTAAGACTGATACAAATAAATATATGAGATTGATTGGGATAGCTTTATTAAATAACTTATGTTAGGACTTCCTGTAGGCATACTTTGATGTGGATATTTGAGACTTAAATATGCAGCTTGGAAATAAATGGTGTATATTTATTAGTTTCTTTACTTTGTTAAAGACGACTCTACAATATGACATGCTATGTGCAATACTAGGATTTGGTCAATTTTAGTTGTCTACATTTCTCCTATTTGAGATAGTGTTAATGAGCCTATTTTATGGTATTTTATTTCAAGCATTTTGAGTTATTTTGGGACCTTATCTTACATTTTTAGACATTAACTTTGTGTAACCATTTCTAAAGTCATAGTGTTGGAAGACCTCGATATGTCCATAGCCTTTTATAATGTTGTCATGGACGATATATGAATGCAATATGACTATGTTCTATCTATAAAAAGTGTTAAATGTTGTATATAAGTAATTATGAATTTGTTAGGATCTTTGTATGTTAACCTCGGTGGATGCAAATGATGGGATAAAAAGTCTATGTTGTTGAGATGGAGTAAATGTTGATACTAGGATGTGGCAAAACTTTGCAAGGGTCATGGATAACAAAGCAAGAAGTAGTCAAATCTGTTTTACGTGGCCAGCTAGTTGTTGTCACCATCTAGAGACTCCTTGGATCAAATATAAGGCAGTTACCTTTTCATTAATTTTCCATGTCTGCTGGAAGAGCAAATATAAGAATAAGATGTAAATGCAATAATGTAGAAATGGAGTCCTACTTTGTTCTAGCCTATTAGTTCTTATTTATTTCATGTTTTCAATAAAAAACTTCCTCCAAAAATATTGTTAGTGGAACGGCTATTGTGGATAGGAAGTTAAGCCTTCATTTTCTATAAATTCTCCCAATCTTTCTTAAAGAGAATTGCTTAGAGAAAGCATGCAATCTTCTGTTTACTGTTTGAATAAAGATATAGTTCAACTCTCTTTGTTTTCAGCATGAGTAGTGATGTGATTATGTGTATGTAGTACTTGAGATTACAATTTATAGCTGAGAAGACTCATCTAAGAAGGTCCCCCTGGTGAGGATTTTTTGTATTCGCTTCTTGCATATTTAATTCCTAGTTAGTTTCATTTTGTTTTTGGTAGATTTGATAATCAGTTGCTCCTGCAACCATGGGACTATAGCTCCGAGGCTACTCCTACAACCAAAGAAAACAATGCAGTCATTCTTGCTAACTAGAAGGACTATTATTTCAGAACTAGTTTTAGTTGGAATAGAATGCATAAATTGTATGTTAGAAGTGTTTTCTTTCCAATATTTATTTCAGCACTTCAGTTGTTTAAAGATAAGGTAGCATAACTCCTAAAATTTCTTAGTGCACGAATAGTGTTTTCCCATTTCAAGCTATATGTCCCTGGGTTTGATATGATAAATGATCTTAGTGATAAATTCTGATGGCTACTCAATAAAGATATTATATCTCTGAGTTGAGGTGCTATGCCCAAGTTGTCTATTCATTGCTTGAGTTTGAAAAGTGTCATGATTAAGAGAAATGGTGTTATCTCAAAAAATAAAAGATAAATAGAATAGACATTTTAGTGGTATATTGATCTAGTCACATGGGAGATGATGATGATAATATTGTATAGGTGATGATGGATTGCAAATGATGCCCAAAGTATCTGTCAAATTGACTAAAACCTTTGAATGAAATGCTAGTATATGGATAAGTTGATAAATTGATGAAATGAAAATTTAAAAAATATAAAAATGTAAATTAGTAGTTGTGAATAAATCAAATGATTAAACTTATAATGGGTGAACCAATTTATAGTGAAATTAAGAGAAACTACCTCCTAGAATCAAGGTGAAGTGGCCTAAGACTGAGTTGAGGGCATGCAATAATCAATGCAACTAAAAGTAAGAAAGGAAGCCACACTAAGAAAGCTTATATACCTAGAATAGAAACATTTGAAAACTAATGCCTCCACTAAGTGTAGCTTAGGTGGATATGAATAAAACCATTATGAAAAGGGAAAAGGGAGAAACCTAATGGGAAAAAATCCCCCTAAGGAGAAAATTATTAGAAGACTCCTTTGAAGAAAACTTTCTAAATGATGAATCAGTGCTTAAGTAATGTCCTATAAAGAATCTTTGGATGCACACAAATATGTGATTTTTCAATACCATGTACCCAAGAACAATAAAAACAAAAGACATCAAAAAGTAATACTAACACACTATAGAGATTTATAAGAATCTCTCAACAAGACACATGGAAATATGATGAAGCAAAAATATTGTGTCATTTATGTCTAGAAAACAAAGCAACAATACATGAAAAACAGGAAAGAAACCTAAAATACCTAGTTCCAATAATGTACACACTGATAATCTTGCTACATAAAGTCAATAGAGTCTCTCAAGACTCAAAGAATAATATTGATATTTTGAAGCTAAAATAGGTGAATATCTCCCTGTATTACATGAGTAATCACTAAGAAGGAATCACTAAGCTTGAAAAGTGGAAAAGTGTAGACTCTAAAGAAACTATTTTTTATTAATTAAATAGGGGGAGGGTCTTGATCCTAAATACAAAGAAACAGTTCAAAACATCAGCCAATATAAACAACCAAAAGCTTTAGAACAATCAAATAACAAACAAGACTCCCCTTAATAAACAGAAAATATCAACATCAACTTACCAATAATTGCTACTAGGCACCCAGACAAACCATTTTGCCGAGGCAAATGCAGCCTACATTGGGTTACAACTGGCTATAGAAGGCAGGCATAAAAAAGTTTGGTTAGAGAGTGATTCTCTAAACATTATTAGATGTTTGAGTAAATAGACGACCCCCAGCTAGACGATCAAGCATTTAATAAAAGAGTGTCATATCATGGTGACCAAATTGGATGAATTACAAATCTCCCATGTGTATTAAGAAGTTAATATGCCTGGAGACTACGTGGATAATCTTAGTATGGTGTATGAGGATATAAGGTGGTGGATGGCAAGGGAGACATTCCCTATACATCTATGTGAACTGCAAAGAAAGGACGCAAAAAATATTGTCCAAATTCCACCCATTAATGATGATAACCTGTCAAATATGTAAAGGTCTTTATTGTAATATGTGGTTTAGATTAAAAAATAGGGTTTATAGACTGTTTCTAACTGTCTGGTATTTCATCTCCTAGTTCGAGCTTGGTCTCAATACTGGTTTTTTCCAAGTTTGTTGAGGAGGTGATAATATGGGGGGAAACAAAATAATTGAACCAGCTTCTTGTGAAAAGTGGGAAAAGAACAGGGAGTTGTTGATGGAAATTAATGATGGCGGCCTTGTGCCATATCTCAAGAAATTATATGGCTAGGATCCCAAAATGATAGAAGAGCTTGTGAACTGTTGGCATGATGGCACCCTTACCGCTTTTGGGGCTGAATTCAGAATTGATGAGTCCTTTATTGCTGATATCACTGGTTTGCAGATGGATGACAAGAAGTTCTATAGGGAGAGGAAAGCCGCGAGGAAGCCCTTTCGGTCTTCTTCGATAAAAAAAGTGAAAGAGATAGAGTGCGAAAGATGGCAGACGTAGGTTATAACATGAAAGACCTTGTGTCACTCTGGGTGGACATGACCGAAGTCATTATGAGGCACATAACTTTGGACGGTCACTTTGCTAGCATCTTTTCTTATCATTTCATGATTTTGAATCATTTTAAGCATGATAGAAGAATTTCCTTGCCCTTTTATTTTTTGTCCTCTCTTGATCATAGTTTGGCAAATCATGCTGGAAGAATGTTGATAACCCTATTCTGCATGAGGGTTTAATTATGCTTATTATAGAATTTTCTAAATCTCATGGGATCAAACTCTTCCCTATTGTGAAACCCCAAATCTTCAACTAGTCTCGATGTACAAGTGGTTTTCGATACTAAGATTGAGGAAGAAGGAGATGGTATGGCAATGGACTGGCATGATCTCAACATGCTGGAGGACCCTGATTATTGCCCCTTCTGAGTAAGAGGCCCCCCCATAGAGAGTTACCCCTGGTACCAATAGAAGTAGAAGAAATAAACACCCTTGATTGGCTACCAGTAAGTTTAAAACCCTTAAGCCTCAAGGGTTGGGTCTGCCGTGTTTGAAAAAGACAAAATTAAGGAAAACAGGGGAATCAAAGGGTAAAGTCGAAGAAGAAATTAAACTTGACATCCCTCTTAGTGTGGACCAAGTGAACCTGGGAGAGAATAAAATTGACAGGGACTTAGAGGTGCTCCTGGCAAACTCCACTAATGGCGAGGAAAAATGCTTTCACTAGGTTAGCAATAAAATTAATCTTTTAAAAGAAGGTATTAAAGATATATTTAATACTTTTATTGAGAATCCCACACCAGGCAAGACTGATAAGCTTCTCAAAATGACCCAAAAACTCATTGAGGATGTCAAATTTATGAAAATAGAACACAAGTCTAGGATTGTTCAGTTGGAAAAGAGTATGGAGGAGATTAAGGGCAACCTGAGGAAACTGGTTGAGATAATAAAATAAGCTATGAGTAGTAGCGCAAAAGTTTTGAGAAGGGTTAATGAGATGATGGCTGTCCAAAGAGCCGAGCTAATTACTAGTGTCCCACGTTCAGTGACTAAACTGAAAAAGAAGAATCTAGATTCAAGTTTGGAAGGGGTGGATTTGCAGGTTACAATTGAACCCTCTACTAGAACGAGAAGAAACCAAGAGAGGAGCACATCAAGAAATATAATGGAAGATCTTGAGGAGATTAATAAGAATATGGTACAAAAGAACTTTGAGCTCATGCATTCTCTGGTTTAGTTTTTTCCTGTTTGTGTTTGTACTTCCTAAGTCTTGGTATCATTGTTGATTATGGTGTTGTGGGGTTTTTCCTTTGTTTTTGTTGTTGTTTAGCTGTTCTTTTTGGATTGGTTCGCTATTGTTTAAATCTTTTAGTATTCTATATGGATTTGGGTTTCGGGTCCTTGTAAAACTCATTTATCTTAATAAAAACTAACCAATAATTGCTAGGAATAAAAATAATGGAGAGCGTGAGTGTGAGAAAAGGTGGAGGAGATAGGGTTTTTGGAGAGGGAGACCATGCGGGAGAGGAAGGGGATGTAGATGCAAATGGAAAGGGTTTGGGGGCATGATTTTTCTATCTTGCTAGTCTGCTTACCCATTGGGGTGAGGAGGGTGGAGTCTTCTAGGGAGCTTGTGTCTGGAAGATGGTTTGATTGGTGGTCTAGTTGTTCCTGGGTTTTTTTTGGGGCTCTTCCTATGGGAATGGACATGCCTTGTTATCTTTCTTTATGGGTTGGTGATCTTTCACTTGTTTGTCTTGGTTTGGTTCGTTGTTGCCCTTTTCAACCCTATCCCTGTTGCAACTAGTGGGTTGTGTTCTTCAAGGGCAGTTTTTTGGATTGTGGATCCATACACTATTGGATATTATAGTTGTTGGGATATGTTGTTGTCATTGATGTAAAAATATTCTTGTGTTGTAGTGAATTGGTTTGTTGTAGAGAGCTATTTGGATCTATTGTAGATGTGCTGATGCAGTTTAATGGGTTTTGAGATACCTATCTCTTGTTGATTCAGTAAGAATTTCATGTTTCTATGAGGTTATTTGCTCAAGTTATGAGGTCTAGTATGTGGACTGGTTTTTCAGTGGTCTATGTTCCAGTGTTCTAGTATTTGATCCATATTACTTCGAAATGATTATATCTTGAGTTGTAGATTTTGGAGAATGTTCGAGACATTCATGTGTATCCTTTGAGCGGGTGGTTCATGATTTGGAATTTAACAAGCGTATCTTTCACTTTGTCAGTTGGTGTTCTTGAGCTCTAGTGATGTAGTACTGATGAATCTGGTTATTTGAGATATTGTGGTGATTGTGGTGGAATTCACATTTCTTGTTGATGTTCTTTGATCATGTTCTATGTGTTTTGGTGGTTTGCATTAATCGTGGTGTGCATTAATGAATATTTTATTGGTTTACTGGTATTCTTCGTGTTATGTGACATATTCGGTGGTGTAGCGTGTTGTAGATGATCTTGGCGAATTATTTGGTGGTGTAGTGTGTTTGAGGATTTGATTTGGGTCCATGTTATGTCCTTTTCGATATTATATTGGTCTGGTTATGGATTTATGTATCCTGTGATGCAATTTTGTAATTAGGTCTTATGTGTTCAGCCAACCTTGAGGGTAAGGCTGACGAATTGTATAAATGCATGTAATATTCATTTGTGAGATGTATTTGCATGCACGAATATTATTTTGATCATTCAGTAGAAGAGGAGATGAGCAAAGAAGTGCAGAATAGTGTGAAGAAGTGTGAAGAGAAGAGTTTGAATATATGTGCTCAACTAGAACTATAATTAGGCATTTGAAGATGCTATTCTTTCAATTCATATAATTTGGATTGTTGTCCTATCTTTGTAAGGCAATAAGCCTTCCTCGCGATTGTAGCCCTTCTTATTTTTGAGCAGTGAGCTCTAGGTAGTGTGCTTGAATGCATGTACATTCCCCATTGTAATATTTACACATAGTACTATAGAGTATCATCATATTGTGTGTAGGTTCCCACCATAGTTTGTCCCTTAATAAGGTTTTTCACATCAAAAATCATTGTGTTATGTGTATTTTTGATATGGTGATTATTTCTTTTATTGCTATTAGTGATCAGATCTAAAGTTGTGATTAATCTAGTTGAGTTTGGTGAAAACTGTTTCACCTCCCCTCTCAGTTTTCCTACATTATTGTTTCCCTTCTATCAACAGTTGTTATCAGAACTATATCCTCTGGAAGGTGCTTGAACACTTGAGGAGATCCAGGATCATAGTTGTTGTTTTCAAGAAGGAGAGTCTGAGATTTGATGGAACAAATTACTCTATATGGAAGCACCAGATGGAAGTTCACATGAACTATCTTGGAGAAGATTATTGGAAGATCACAAAGAATGCATACATTATTTCTGTGAATGGTCCTGTTACTACTGATGGGATCAAAGTTGTTGAATATAATATAAGAGATAAGGAAGCATTGTTGAGTGCCTTGACTGTTGCAAACATGGCTAATGTGATGAGATTTGAGTGAAGCTTGAAACCTTGTATGAAGGAGATAAACATGTGAAAGTTATTATGTTGCAGAGCTTGAAAGGAAAATATGATATGTTGAAGATGTGAGAAGATGAAAATATTAGATCCTTTATGGATAAAGTGATTGATCTTGTGATGAACATTAGATGTGCCAGTGGAGTCCTTGAAGAAGATGAGATTGTAGCTAGGGTGTTGAGATCTTTGTCTCCTGCTTATAAACATAAAGTTGTTGCTATTGATGAGATGTGGATTATGACTACTGTGACAAGATATATGTTGGTTGGTAATTTTGCTGCTTTTTGAATTGAACGAACTTGGTTAATCACATGGTAAAACTAAGACTGCAATTAAAGCTAATTTATCTGAGAAGTAGAAGTATGATTTGGGAGAAAGTTCAACTAGGGTATCCAGATATGAAAGAGAAATGAGAGAGATGGAAGAATGAGAGAGAGAGCTATAATATTTATGAAGGAAAGTTACCTTTGAAATATTTTTCATGTAATAAGTGATAGAGAGGCAGTGCAAGTGGAATGCTCAAGTGACTTATATGTTCACTAAGTATAGGACCTTACTGTTTTCAAGGATTTGTTTCTGTAATCAGAGTGAAAAGGTTCATAGATCATCTCAAACTTCCTCTTGTTTCACCTCCCCAAGTCAAGACCTCTTGTATGCTGAAAGGCTTCAAACCCATAACCACTCTGGCTTGCTAAAACTATGTTCTTGGGGTCTGTCCCACAAAAGGTGTCAAATTCATGTGAGGACAACTTGTTTCAACTAGCATTGATGTCTTTTGTGCTTTTCATTCACCATTCGTGTACCCAATTTGACCAAAATTCAATTTTTAGGCCTAAAAAGGCTACAAGCAATTAGCCCTCCTTTTGGGGTTTTGTGCTCACCTTGTTCAAGCGATGGACTTCTAGACTGAAAGGTTTATATTTTTGGATACCCTTTTGGGAGTTCTTGAAGATTCGTCAAGTTTGGGGGTCCCTAAGTCCTTCTCCATGACTGTCCCAAAAATGGGCATAAAAGGAGGGTTTTGGAAGGGTTTGTTGTCAAAAACCACATTTCAAGCTTGGGAACCTCAAAATGATTCAAAGACACCTATTTATACCTTTCTATTGGCTAACAAGACCATAACCAAATAGGTTTAAACCTCACAAAGTGAAGACCAAGATTTTCATGATATGCATACAAAGGAAATGCAACATTTGACAATTTTACACTTTTGCCTTCCACAAGCACTTTTTTTTGTTGCAAAATTCAAATTATAACAGAAGCATATGAACATAAATGACATTAGAGACAAGAAGGAATCCAATTTTCCGTGCACAAAAGGCATTAGGCAAGTACAAATGGTAAATAGTTCATTGTCAAGTAAATGGGACTGCACTTTTCCTCTTTTCACTATTTTTCCATTTTGGACCTGCACTTTGCAATGTTAAAACACATATTTGAAGGTTTGTTTGTGCTCTATAAGAAATTATCTATCTTCTTCATAAATGAGGTCATTCATAGCTGCAATTTGAAGAGGAGAAAATCCATTTACAACTTCAACAATATGCAAAAATCAGTCATACTTGATTGTGGCAGCCTGCTGGGCGTTTTACTTTTTTTTTTTTTTTGCCTAAGGAGATCATTGTTTGATCTTGGCTTTTACAATACCCAAGAGCAGGGCTTACTCCTTTCTTGTACTTGTTTACAAGTAAAAAAAGTATGGACAAAGGTTTTCACACCAATGAATGGTGGAGAGCAAACTAGGAAAGAAAACAACTACCAAACAGTGACTCACTGTTTTGGCTTACAATTCATGAAACTGAAACATATAACCTTCCTCTTCCAGACTTAGGAAGTCTCTTTTCTTTTTCACAGCACTTAGACAACACATATGTCTATCCACCAAAAGGATTCAAATGCTATGGGAGAGCAAAGCATCATACTTGTGCAAAGACCCTAGCCAAATGGCTTACTTGCCTAGGGCTCCATGGCCACAAAACACCTTGTACCTGCACTCTTGAAACCAAAACTCATATTTACATAATGTACAAATTGACCAACTAGTTCTTGAGAAGCCATGAACACTTTAAGACTCCAAGAAACCAAGTTGGTCAAGCATTCTTGCCCAAATTCCTAGACTGGGCAGTGAAACTGTGAAATCAAAACAATTTTGCTACAACTTCAAAACTTAATCAAATTTAATGCCACCAAAGGGAAAAGTTTAGGAAAAAATGTTAGGATCATAAAATACAAGAACAGTAGTGACAAGTACAGCAAGTGTACGGACTGTTGTTCACATGGAGCCAAAAACTAGAGAAAACCAAGTAAAAACTAGTGCAAGTTTGCAAAACTTCTCATAACTTCGAATGATCAAGCCTTAGAAAAGTTTAAATAGGAGTTTAAATACCTCTCCAAGTTGGTTAACCTCCTATATGGACAGGTACATGTCCAAAGGCACTTAATTTTGACATTTTGATGCCTAGAAAATGCAAGATTGACCTCCAAAACTAACCATCATCTAAAAACACTTCTTATACCTTAAATCCAGACATAAAACATGTCTAAAACCTTTCAAAAACAAAAACACACTAAAAACTCACTTTTTACAACATTTTGCCAGGCAACACCAAAACTGGCAATTTTGAGCAAAAGTTGAAAACAGGAAACCAAAACCACACAATGAGTTCAAAACTCATCCAAACAACCTAGAACAACTTCAAAAGGAATGCTAAACAACTTTCCAACTTAAAATAACACAAATCAAACCTGAGATGAAAAAGAAGCTGAGAATGAGCTAGGTGCTCCTGCACCATACTCCCCCGGTGACAAAGAAGTCATGTGACTCCTTTGGGCAGAATAGAGAGAGGAATACCAGCCTTGGTGAAGTCACTTTCAGGTATCCAAGTGGCTTCAGAAGCTGGTTGATCTTTCCATTTCATCAAATGCTCAAAGTAGTCATGCCTTCTAGTCTTCTTGATGATTCTGGAATCAAGTACCTGTTCAGGAATGGGAGAAGAAGAAGAGGGGAGAGGTAGATCAGAAAGGGAATTTGAAATGTCTGAAACTCTTTGATTCTCTGCTAGAGGCTGGCCCTTGAAAGGTACCGAATTTGCAACATTAAAGATAGGAGATAAAGAAACATCAACAGGTAAATCAATTTTATAAGCATTTGGACCATACTTAGCCAAAATCCCGCAAGGTCCAATTCTTCTCATCTGTAACTTGGTAGGAACTCCCTTCTCTAATCTAGACTTGTTGAGATGCACCATCACAAAATCCCCAACTATAAATTGGACATCCCTCTTTGAAGCATGCACCCTTTCCTTGACTCTTGTTGTGGTATCCTGCAAAGACTGTTTAACCTATTCATGTATCTCTTTGAGAGATTGTGCCATGTCTTCTGCTATCCCACTAACATGTTGCAAGTTATTCACATCATGTAACTCAAAAACACCTCTTGGATGCATACCATTAACAATCTGAAATGGGCTCTTACCAGTGGATCTGTTTACACTGTCATTGTAGGCAAACTCTGCCTGTGGGATAAGCTGATCCCAACTTTGTCCATACTCCTTGGTGAGACATCTGAGTAGATTACCCAATGTTCTATTCACCACCTCTATTTGGCCATCTGTCTATGGATGGTAAGCTGATCCAAAAGACAAGTTAGTACCCAATTTCTTCCACAAAGTCTTCCAAAAATGACCCAAAAACTTAACATCTCTATCTGATACAATACTAGATGACAAACCATGTATTCTAACAACCTCTTTAAAGAAAAGAAAAGCAATGTGACTAGCATCATTAGTAGTTTTGCAAGGAATAAAGTGAGCCATTTTACTAAATTTGTCCACAACCACAAAGATAGTGTCATGCCCTGTTTTTGTCCTCGGTAAGCCTACAACAAAATCCATACTGATGCATTCCCATGGCCTAGAAGGAATGGGAAGTGGCTCATATAAACCAGCATTAGTGCTATGTCCTTTGGCCTTCTGACATATCATGCACTGTTCAACATACCTCCGGACATCTCTCTGCATCTTGGGCCAGTAATAAAAACGTTGAACCAACTCTAAGGTCTTGTTGAGACCAAAATGGCCACTCAAACACCCATTGTGTTTCTCTTGAATGAGATTTTCTCTCATGGAACCTTTAGGAACACATAGTTGTCCTCCCCTGAATAACAAACCATTCTGCAATGTATAGTCAGCATACTCACTATGAAAATGATTCTCAAAAGCAAGACAAACTTTATAAGTAGCAGCAAAATCATCATCATTAGGATATAAATCTCGAAAGCAATCTATCCCAACACTCTTTACTTGGATCTCCCGGATAGTCAACAATCTCCTACTTAAAGCATCAGCTACTTTGTTACATTGGCCTTTCTTGTGCTTAAGAGTGAAGGTATATGCTTGTAGGTACTCTACCCATTTCACATGTCTATGGTTGAGTTTTTCCTGAGAATTCAAGAAACTGACTGCCTAGTTGTCGGTATACACAACAAATTCTTTAGGAAGCAAGTAATGCCTCCACTTCCTGAGTGCCTACACCAATGCATATAACTCTAAATCATAAGATGAATACTTTTTCTTTGCATCATTCAGTTTTTCACTAAAAAAGGCAACTGGTCTGTTATCCTGACTCAAGACTGCACCTACTGCAAGATGACTGGCATCACATTCTATGGTAAAAAGCTTATCAAAGCTAGGAAGGATTAACACTGGCTGTGTAGCAACTCTAGTTTTGAGTAACTCAAACCCCTTATTGGTTGCTTCAGTCCATTGAAACTTAACCTTATGACCACCCTTTATTGTATCTAACATGGGTGCACAAATTTCACTGAATCCTCTGATAAACTTTCGGTAAAACTGGGCTAGACCATGAAAACTCGGAACCTCACTGGCTGATTGTGGGGTTGGCCAACTTGTTATGGCTACAACTTTAGAATGATCCATCTTAAGATCTCCACTGGACACAACAAAACCAAGATAGACTAGCTCTTGCTGCATAAAATCACATTTCTCAAGATTTATGGTTAACTGCTCATCAGATAATCTTTGTAAAACAATAGCTAAGTGTTTCAAATGCTCCTCTTTAGTCTTACTAAAGATGAGAATATCATCTAAGTAGACTACCACAAACTTACTGAGAAAATCCTGCAATACTTCATTCATTAACCTCATAAAGGTACTGGGAGCATTAGAGAGTCCAAAAGGCATAACCAACCATTCATAGAGACCCTCATTTGTTTTAAAAGTAGTTTTCCACTCATCACCCTCTTTTATTCTTATCTGATGGTAACCACTCTTTAAGTCTATTTTGGAGAAATACCTCGCACCCCCTAAACAATCCATCAGATCTTCTATCCTGGGAATGGGGAATCTGTATCTTATTGTGATCTTGTTGATAGCTCTGGAATCTGTACACAATCTCCATGTGCCCCCTTTCTTAGGTGCTAACGCAGTGGGCATTTCACAAGGACTTATACTCTTTCTGATTAATCCTTGACCCAATAACTCTTGAATCTGTCTAGCTACCTCTTTGTTTTGTTCACGAGTCATCTTGTATGCTGCTTTGTTTGGCAAAGAAGCTCCTGGTATAAAGTCAATTTGATGCTTAATGGCTCTAGGAGGAGGTAATGTTGCTGGGTGTCCATCACTGATGATGTTCTTAAAACTATCAAGAATTTGTTGCACCTCTTGTGGGATCTCTACTTGTTTTTCTTTCTTATCCTCCTTAGGTTTCACTACAAGTGCATAGCCAGTCCCATCTCCCTCTTTCATGGTTTGGATGAACTCTTTTTCCTTGACTAATAGCACTTTAGGTGCCTGTGGTTTGTTGTTCTCTATCTCTTCACTAAGGGACTGAATTTTGTAGACAGTGCCATTCTTTTGAAAGGAATATGTGTTTTTTTCACCATCATGGTGTGCCTTTCTGTCAAATTGCCAAGGTCTACCCAATAGTAGATGGCAAGCATCCATGGGATGGATACCCATGCTTGTTCATTCACTAGGACATGTTGCCCCTTGTTTAACCAGGTTACCTTGTAGGGTTCACTGTGCTTCATTCTAGGTAGGTTCAATTTGCCAACTGCCTCTTCTGAGATGATATTATCTGTGGAGCCCGAGTCAATAACAACCTTACATACCTTGCCCAAGATTTTGCACTTTATCCTGAACAAGGCTCTTCTCTGAGACACTTCACACTTATGAGGTTCTTGCATCAATACTCTCCTTATCATTAAACTCTCACCATCTTTGGGTGCTAGGTGCATTGTTGGAGTTCTTGTACTACTCCCTTCCTCCTGAACATAGTTCACTTTTCTTTCACCTCCATGGGAAGAACTAGGCTTTTCAGGACACCTATAAGCAGGATGACCCAATTTCTGGCAGTTGTAGCATTTCATTGTAGAGAAATAAGACCCTCTACCTAGGCCACTAGACCTACCCCTTCCTAGGTTGCTCGATCCCCTTCCCCTAAAATGAGGTTTTCTCTGAGAATCCCCACTTTGCTCAATAAGCTTAGATTCCCCTTGGGACCTTTGGTCTATGTGTCTTCCCCCAAAACTACCTCGATGGCCTCGACCATCTCTACCTCTTCCTCTACCTCTTTTATGCTGCTCTTGCTTCTTCCTACTCCTTTCCTCTACCTTGAGTGTAAGTTGATAGCACTTCTGGACTGTTGTAGGGCACAACAAACTTAACTCTTCCTATATGTTCCATCTCAAACCATTGAGATACCTAGCCACCTTGACATTCTCATCCTCTTGAATCTTTGACCTAAGGCATAACTTCTAAAACTCCTCAGTGTAGGTGCTGACATCTAACTCCTTTTGCCTAAGGTTTTGCCTTCTCTTATGGAGCTGTATTTCATAGTCCTCTGGAATGTAAGCCTCTCTGATCTTGGACAACATTCCCTTCCAGGTTGCTATGGGCCTTTTGCCCTCTTTCTCACGTTCATCCTGAATGAACTTCCACCATGTTAAGGTAGCTCCTCTCAACCTGGACTTAGCCACCTTCACTTTCTGGGCCTCTGTCACACCATCACACTCAAAATGGTTTTCAAGCCCCTCAATCCACTCCATGACCACTTCTGGGTCCATTTTACCACTGAATAGTGGGACTCCTTCTAGTGTTCTCCCACCCATAGCCTTCAAGGCTTTCAAAAAGGGCTCATTCTATATCATAGGGTCCAGTATAGGGGTCTCATCCTCTATAGCTAATAGCTTACCCTTACCTTTTGTTCCCTCTATCTTATTGTTGGCTTCATCTACCTTCACTTCTACTTCACCCAACTTCTGCTCTAAGAGATCTAACTTCTCTTTGAGTAACCTATTTTCTTTTTCCTGGTCTTCCACTTTCTTTGCTAATTCTGCATTTGTCACCATGGTTGTCAAACTGCTACTTCGTCCCAAGTGTCGTTGAGCTCTGATACCACTATGATAGGGAGGCAGTGCAAGTGGAATGCTCAAGTGACTTATATGTTCACTAAGTATAGGACCTTACTATTTTCAAGGATTTGTTGTTGTAATTAGAGTGCAAAGGTTCATAGACCATCTCAAACTTCCTCTTGTTTCACCTCCCTAAGTCAAGACCTCTTGTATGTTGAAAGGCTTCAACCCCATAACCACTCTGGCTTGCTAAAACTATGTTCTTGGGGTCTGTCCCACAAAAGGTGTCAAATTCATGTGAGGACAACTTGTTTCAACTGACATTGATGTCTTTTGTGCTTTTCATTCACCATTCGTGTACCCGATTTGACCAAAATTCAATTTTGAGGCCTAAAAAGGCTACAAGCAATTAGCCCTCCTTTTGGGGTTTTGTGTTCACCCTGTTCAAGCGATGGACTTCCAAACTGAAAGGTTTATATTTTTGGATACCATTTTGGGAGTTCTTGAAGATTCGTCAAGTTTGGGGGTCCCTAAGTCCTTCTCCATGACTGTCCCAAAAATGGGCATAAAAGGAGGGTTTTGGAAGGGTTTGTTGTCAAAAACCACATTTCAAGCTTGGGAACCTCAAAATGATTCAAAGACACCTAATTATACCTTGCTGTTGGCTAACAAGACCATAACCAAAAAGGTTTAAACCTCACAAAGTGAAGACCAAGATTTTCATGATATGCATACAAAGGAAATGCAGCATTTGACAATTTTACACTTTTGCCTTCCACAAGCACTTTTTTTTGTTGCAAAATTCCAATTACAACAGAAGCATATGAACATAAATGACATTAGAGACAAGAAGGAATCCAATTTTCCCTACACAAAAGGCATTAGGCAAGTACAAATGGTAAATAATTCACTGTCAAGTAAATGGGACTGCACTTTTCCTCTTTTCACTGTTTTTCCATTTTGGACCTGCACTTTGTAATGTTAAAACACATATTTGAAGGTTTGTTTGTGCTTTATAAGAAATTCTCTGTCTTCTTCATACATGAAGTCCTTCATACCTGAAATTTGAAGAGGAGAAAATCCATTTACAACTTCAACAATATGCAAAAATCAGTCATACTTGATTGTGGCAGCCTGCTGGGTGTTTTACATTTTTTTTTTTTTTTGCCTAAGGAGATCATTGTTTGATCTTGGCTTTTACATTACCCAAGAGCAGGGCTTACTCCTTTCTTGTACTTTTTTACAAGCAAACAAAGTATGGATAGAGGTTTTCACACCAATGAATGGTGGAGAGCAAACTAGGAAAGAAAACAACTACCAAACAGTGACTCACTGTTTTGGCTTACAATTCATGAAACTAAAACATATAACCTTCCTCTTCCAGACTTAGGAAGTCTCTTTTCTTTTTCACAACACTTAGACAACACATATGTCTGTTCACCAAAAGGATGCAAATGCTATGGGAGAGCAAAGCATCATACTTGTGCAAAGACCCTAGCCAAATGGCTTACTTGCCTAGGGCTCCATGGCCACAAAACACCTTGTACCTGCACTCTTGAAACCAAAACTCATATTTACATAATGTACAAACTGACCAACTGTTTCTTGAGAAGCCATGAACACTTTAAGACTCCAAGAAACCAAGTTGGTCAAGCATTCTTGCCCAAATTCCTAGACTGGGCAGTGAAACTATGAAATCAAAACAATTTTGCTACAACTTCAAAACTTAATCAAATTTAATGCCACCAAAGGGAAAAGTTTAGGAAAACATGTTAGAATCAAAAAATACAAGAACAGTATGGACAAGTACAGCAGGTGTATGGACTGTTGTTCACATGGAGCCAAAAACTAGAGAAAACTAAGAAAAAACTAGTGCAAGTTTGCAAAACTTCTCATAACTTCGAATGATCAACCCTTACAAAAGTTTAAATAGGAGTTTAAATACCTCTCCAAGTTGGTTAACCTCCTATATGGACAGGTACATGTCCAAAGGCACTTAATTTTGACATTTTGATGCCTAAATGACAACTTTTGGTACCTAGAAAATGTAAGATTGACCTCCAAAACTAACCATCATCTAAAAACACTTCTTATACCTTAAATCCAAAAATAAAACATGTCTAAAACCTTTCAAAAACAAAAACACACTAAAAACTCACTTTTTACAACATTTTGCCAGGCAACACCAAAACTGGCAATTTTGAGCAAAAGTTGAAAACAGGAAACCAAAACCACACAATGAGTTCAAAACTCATCCAAACAACCTAGAACAACTTCAAAAAGAATGCTAAACAACTTTCCAACTTAAAATAACACAAATCAAACCTGAGATGAAAAAGAAGCTGAGAATGAGCTAGGTGCTCCTGCACCAATAAGATTAGTCATTTTGCTCTAGGTGTCTGAAAGAGAAGAAAAAGTGTCTAAGTATGATAAGCCTTACAAGCCTAATTAGAAGTATAGATATCAGAAGAAGTGTTATTATATTGTTGATGAAGGTGTGAATGATGAGGAATCTGAGAAAGGGAATTCAGAAGATGAATTTGTGTTCATTTCTATCAAGGAAGATGATGTGGTATTTGTTGATTCTACAAGTTGTGTTGTTGAAGACAAATCTTTGGCTGCTAAGAAAGATGATTGGGTGATTGATAGTGGTTTTTCACATCATATGACAAGTGATAAAGGTAAATTTCTGAATATGGATAAGTATGATGGTGGTGTAGTAAGATTTGGAGACAACAAAACTTGTGTAATTTGTGGTAGAGGTTCTATTTCTCTTGATGGTAAGCATAATATTGATGATGTTTTATATGTTGAAGGTTTGACGCATAATCTTTTCAGTGTTGGACAAATGGTTGATAAGGGATATGATTTGCAATTTAAGAATGGGAAATGTAAGATCTTGAATAGCTCTGGTATAGAGATTGCATCAGGTACTAAAACTAAAGGTAATATCTTTCATATGAATGTTGGTGAGAAAAGTTGTTTGATTTCTCAGATTGATGGGAGTTAGTTGTGGCATAGGAGAATGCATCATGTTAGTTTTGACTGCATGATTAAGATTAGTTCTACTCAAGTTGTTAGAGATTTGCCTAAGATTGTGAATCCTACTAATCTGGTGTGTAAATAATGTCAATTGGGAAAGAAAACAAGAATACCATTCAAGTGAAAACTATATACATCTAATGGATTATTATATCTTGTGCATACTGATTTATGTGGACCTTCCAGAGTGAGAAGCTTGCAGGGAGATAGATATTTTATGTTGTTGATCAATGACTATTCTAGGATTATGTGGGTCACTTTTGTAAGGAAAAAATATGAAGCATTAGAGAAGTTCAAAATATTTAAATCTAAAGCGGAGATAGAGACTGGATTGAAGCTGAAGTGTCTGATGTCTGATAGAGGTGAATAATTCACCTCTGGTGAGTTTAATTCATTTTTTGAAGAGCGTGGAATCAGAAGACAGTTATGTACTCTGAGAACTCCTCAGTAGAATGGATTTGTTGAGAGGAAGAACATAACAGTTTCAGATGCTGCTAGAACTATGTTGATTGAAGAAAATATTCTACATATCTATTGGCAAGAAGTTGTTAGCACTATTGTATCCACATTCAATGGGGTGCATATAAAAGGTGATTCCAGTAAGACCCCTTATGAGCTATGGTTTGGTCATGTTCCAATAGTTAGATATTTTTGAATCTTTGGAAGCAAATGTTATATTAAAAGAGATGAGGATATAGGAAAATTTGATGCAAGATGTGATAAAGGAATATTTTTGAGATATTCTACTAAGAGAAAAGCCTATCGATGTTACAACAAACGATTGGGAAAGATAGTGAAAAGTGCAAATGTGAAAGTTGATGAGAATTATGAGAAGCAAATAAGAGCATGCAGATATGATCTTGATGATCAGGATGTTAAATCAAAGAAAGTGCAGACTCCGAGCATGAAGCAAAGTGATCCAAAAGAGATAGTAACTCAATATGTTGTTTCCAATGAAGAAGTTCAAGAGCCTGAAAATCAGAATAATCAGAAGACCCTGAGGTATGTAAGATTAAATCATTTAGAAAATCAAATTATTGGTGATAAAAATAAAGGTGTGATGACTAGGGGAAAGATTGATGCTGAAGAGACATGTTTGATTTCTAAGATTGAGCCTAAAGATGTTGTTGAAGCATGTAAGGATGGAAAGTGGATAAAGGCTATGGAAGAAGAGTTAGATTAGATTGAGAAGAATAAAACATGGGAACTTATTCCAAGACCTAAGGACAAGAATGTTATTGGTAATAAATTGGTGTTCCAGAATAAGTTGAATGAAGATGGAAAAGTTGTTAGAAACAAAGCAAGACTAGTATGTAAGGGATATTCACAAATGAAAGGTATTGATTTTGAAGAGATTTTTTCTCTAGTAGCTAGAATTGAAGCTGTTAGACTATTTCTTGCATATGATACTCATAATAAATTCAAAGTATATCTGGTGGATGTGAAGTCAACTTTTTTGAATGGTGAATTGGAAGAGGAAATCTACTTTGAGCAACTAGATGGATTTTCATTGATAGATGGAGAAGACATGATATGCAAATTGAAGAAATCATTATATGGACTTAAACAAGCCCCTAGAGCTTAGTATGCTAGATTGGATAGGTATTTGATGAAATTGAGATTCTATAAAGGTACTGCTAATAGTAATTTGTACTTCAAGATTAATAATGATAATATTTTGATTGTTGAAGTCTTTGTTGATGACACTATTTTTGGAGGAGATGATGATTTGAGTAAGAAGTTTGCTAATGATATGCAAAAATAATTTGAGATGTCTATGATAGGTGAGATGAATTTCTTTCTGGGATTACAAATTTCACAGATTGATAAAGCCATTTTCATATCTCAATCTAAGTATGTGAAGGAATTGTTGAAGAAGTTTGGGCTAGATGATTCCAAACCTGTTGGAATTCCTATGGTGACTAGATGTAAGATGACAAAAGATGATGAATCTCCGAAGGCTAACCAGACTCTGTATAGATCTATGATTGGTGGAATGACTCGAACTAGACCTAAAATTATGAGTGTTGTATACCTTGTTGCTAGATTTCAAGCTGATCCGAAGGAAAGTCATGTTACTATTGGGAAGAGGTTATTCAGATACTTGAAGGGAACCGCTGATTATGGCCTATAGTATCTGAAGGATGATGATTTCACTTTAAATGCTTATACTAATGTTGATTGGCTAGGTGATGTTGATGACCAGAAGAGCACTACCGGTGGAGATTTCTTTTTGGGAAAGAAGTTGGTTTCTTGGACAAGTAAGAAAAAAGACATTCTATTTCTTTATCTAATGGAGAAGTTGAATACATTGCTACTACTAGAAACTATACTCAAGTTGTTTGAATGAAGTAGATGCTAAAGGATATTAGATTTGTTTGTGATGAACCTATTATTATTTATTGTGACAATTATAGTGCTATCAATATTTCTACGAATCAATTATTGCATTCTAAGACAAAGCATATATCAATTAAGTTTTATTTTCTGAGAGATAGTTACTGATAAGGAAGTCTGATTAGAGTATGTATCTACAAAGGAAAAAAATGAAGATATCTTCACTAATCCTTTTCTTACAGATATATTTGTATATCTAAGAGAGAAGTTAGGGGTGATTGCCCCTCCTGGTATGAACTAGATGCATTATGCTACATTGATTCAGTGGACTTCACTATCTTATTCTATTATCCAGATTGATGAGTGGGTGCTGCTTCTTCAAGGGAGTAATCAGTGTGTGTTTTAGTTGATTCAGATTGTTGAGATTTCCCTTCTTAGATGGAGAGATGCATGATTTGTATATGTCTTTTGTATTTCTGTCAAAGGGGGAGAGATGCATGTAAAAAACCCTTAAGGTGGAGCTGATCCTTATGATCCCAGGGGGAGATTGTTGGTTGTTGATTTCTTTCTTTGCATTAATTGTTTTTCACATTCATATGTTTCCATCAATTCTAAAGGGGGAGAGTGTTGGATATTAGAGTGTTGGGATAAGTTGTTGTCATTGATGTGAACATATTCTTGTGTTGCAGTGAATTGGTTTGTTGCAGAGAGTTATTTGGATGATCTATTGTAGATGTGTTGATTCGGTGTAATGGGTTTTGAGATACCTATCTCTAATTGATTTAGTATGAATTTCATGTTTCTGTGAGGTGATTTGGTTAAGTTATGAGGTCTGGTATGTGGACTAGTTTTTCAATGTTCAGTGTTGTAATGTTCTAGTATTTGATCCATATTTCTCCAGAATGATTATATTTTGAGTTGTGGATTTTGGAGAATGTTTGGGACATTCATGTGTGTCCTCTAATTGGGTGGTTCATGATTTGGAACTTTGCAAGTGTATCTTTCAGTTTGTCAGTTGGTTTTCTTGAGCTCTAGTGCTGTAGTAATGATGAACCTGGTTATCTGAGCTCTTATGGTGATTGCGGTGGAATTCACATTTCTTGTTGATGTTCTCTGATCACATTCTATTTGTTTTGGTGGTCCGTGTTGATCGTCGTGTATGTTAATGAATATTTTATTGGTTTGTTTGTATTCTTCGTGTTATGCGATCTATTCAGTGGTGTTGCATATTGCGTATGATCTTGGTGAATTATTTGATGGTGTAGCATGTTCGAGGATTTGATTTGGGTACATGCTATGTCCTTGCCGACATTGTATTGGTCCGGTTATGGATTTATGTATCATTTGATGTAATTTTGTAATTAGGCCTTACGTGTTGAGCTGACCTTGAGGGTAAAGTTGATGAATTGTATAAATGTGTGTAATATTCATTTGTGAGATGTATCTGCATGTGTGAATATTAATTTGATCATTTAGTAGCAGAGGAGATGAGAAAAGAAGTGAGAAAGAGTGTGTATAACTGTGATGAGAAGAGTTTGAGAATATGTTCTTAACCAAAACTGTAATCGGGCATTTAAAGATGCTATTCTTTCAGTTAATGTAATCCTGATTATTGTTCGATCTTTGTAAGGTAGTGAGCCTTCCTTGGGGTTGTATCCCTTCTTGTTTTTCAGCAGTGAGCTCTAGGCAGTGTGCCTAAATGCATGTGCATTCCCCATTTTAATATTTGCACATACTACTACAGAGTATCATCATATTGTGGGTAGGTTCCCACCATGGTTTTTCCCTTAACTGGGTTTTCCACATCAAAAATCCTTGTGTTATGTGTATTGTTGATATGGTGATTATTTCTATTATTGTTGTCATTGATCATATCTATAGTTGTGATTAATTTTCTTGAGTTTGGTGAAAATGGATTCACCCACCCTCTCAGTTTTCTTACATTGTTGTTGCTTTGCTATCAACATACAATGGTTGTGCGTATGGGTTTCTCCTCCTTTCCCTCATGATTGGGGTTTAGACTATGCTGACCTAACCTCTCTCTCTGTCATTCTTGTTGGTGGTAGTGGATGTTATTGTGCTTGATGCATGGGCAGTTGGTCTTCTAATGGTTACTAGGAATTATGAAAAAGCCCTACTTTTTGACCATTCCCACCTAGACCCCTCATTATTTGATGAAGGCTCCCACCATGGTGAGTGCCTCTCAAACTTCACATTTCCTATTTTGTCCCTATTGTGTTGTCTTCTGCAACAATTGTGGGATGTGGTGAATGATGCTTGGATAATTCTCCTATGTTTTGATGGAGGTTCTTGTATTTTATGCTTGGAGTGGTGGGAGCTTTATTTTTTGGTTGTTTTTCTCTCTTGATCAAGGTTATGTGCTTCCTGTTGTTATTGCAAACCTTTCTCTATGTTCCTTCTCCATCAGTTTCTACACCTAGTTTGGGTTTTGGTGTAGGTTTCTCTAGTCTATGGCCTTGTCTTCTATGTTGAAGGTGTATATTCTCCATGATGCTCTTATTGGTTTTTTGAGTATGATGTCTATGGATGTTTGGGCTCTTTCTTCTCGAGATGTGCCTTTGTTCTATCACATGCCCTCCATTTGGAGACTCCTTTTGAGGTGGTGTTTCCTTTGGATGGGCTAGGGGTTTGGGCATATGTGGGTTGAGTTTTGTTCTAAGGAAGAAGATCTTCCTTTTGGTTTTGGTCAAGTGCTATGGGTGGTGGGTTGGTTGTGGGAAAGTGTTGCTAAGGCTAGTTACCCTGCAGGTGTTTAACCAAAGAGGGCCCCACTCTCCTCCTTCTTGTCATTTTTTTTGTTCCAAACTCTCATCTGAAGTAGTCACTCTCTACTTGGGCCTTTTCTTCTACTCCCATTGGCCCTCACCCTTTTGTGTGGCCTCTTGAGGTGGCCCAAAGCATTGTCTCCTCATAAGCTACCTTCGTCTTTCTCCTATCCATTTCCACCTCAATAGTTTAGTCATCCATTCATAATATTCCTTGTCTTTCTATACATTGCGGCAACCAAATACATCTTTCTTCTAATCCAAAAAGCTCCAAAAATCACAAAATGTCCAAAAACTAAAATTTTTTTTTTTGATAAAATCAAGAACAAAAGTGAAAATCAAAGCATGAGCGCATGACCCATCCATTAAATCAACAATAGGTTATATCAAAACCAAGCTCATATCGAGACTCAATCAATCAGTCTCATATCACAAACCAAAACAAGACCCATATCAAAACCAAGTATCATATTGAGAATCAATCAACAACATCATATTAGGACTCATATAAAAAATAAAGTACCATATCAATCAACTAGGTCCCATATCAAAATCAAGCAACATATCAAAATTTAGTATCATATCGCAATCAATGACCCATAACAAAATTATGTTTCATATCAATCACGCAAGTTTCATATCAATGATCATTCAATCAATCAAGAATCATATCGAAATCTAGAAACATATTGAAATCAAGCATCATAACACAATTAGGACCCATAATGCAATCGAGACTCATATCAAATCAAGACCCATATCGACAATTAGAACCCATATCGAATTAGGAATCATATCAAATCAAGACCCATATTGACAATCAGGATTCATACCAACGCGACGTTGATGGACATGTGGGGCATGTGCGCGCTATGCCCACATTAGTCTTCCTCACTTCTTCAATATTTCTTTTTAATAAAAACTCTCAAAGTCTACAATCAAACTGATCACATGATTTGTTAATCAATTCATCACTCGAAATCTATCAACATCAACATGTCTTATACATGGATAGGTACACTCGAAACTAGACAAATTGGTCTTATATGGGGTACTCACTCTTTAAAACTAGACATTCCTATCAATCATCAAGTCTTGTGAATCAATTCATCTATCAACATCAACATGTCTTATGTATAGGGATAGGTACACTTGAAACTAGACAGATCTCTTGGTGGTCTCACTGCTTGCTAGTTTCCTCTTGTGTGCCTGTTTGGCAGTTATGTACTGGTAACAGGCCTATCCTATCTTTATCTAATAAAAAATAAATAGTAATTACCTATAATGTTAGGAGGCATATTAACCAAATACCATATAGTAATAATCAAAATTTGGCACTTAGGCTTAAATTTTTTAGGTCTAAGAGTAAGAGTCTTAGTAAAAAATAGAAGCCATTAAGAAAATATGAATAAAATATAAGCATTGTATTATGAAAAAACCCAAGAAGCCACCACCAATTGATTAACAAAAAGAGAAACGACATAAAAAATATTTAATTTTTGGGGCTAGAGATGAGCCCCTAGGTCTTCAACAAGTTTTGGATGTTGTTCTTCTAGTTTCCTTGAGGACAAATATTCTCATAGGATTATTTTTCCTTGTGACCCCCTATATTATTCTTGTGTTTTATCTTTAACTTAGATTAACTTGATACCATGCATGCCACCAACTTTCTCATGATTCTATTGGCGATAACAATGAGAGAATTTATAGCATTTTTTAGTTGCGTTTTGGACACTATATACTCCTCAACCTTGGTTTTCACATATTTCAATCTCATCTACATGTCTACCACCTAGAATTTGATACTTGCAACCAGATCACCATACCTGTCTCCCTCCTTTTTGATATCTTGCATTTCCTCTTTACCAGTTATCTCCTTTTTCATTGAAAAATTCAATAAATTCCTCTAAATTGAACCTCCTTGAATTCTTCCTCGTCTTCAAAGATTACATTGTATCCACCTCCATCTTTAGTCTTGGCCTCACATGCTCGCTATAACCTTCATACTTACAATATTCACTATTATCTTCTTTCATTTAATACTCCTATTTGGAAGGGGTTTTAGTCTCTTTTTCTTCCTTTTATTTCTCCTTACCTTAAATAATTTCTCCTTCAATTTGGCCAAACACCTCTCCCTTGGGCTAGTATCCTATTTAGAAGTCCCTTGCATGTTTTACTCATTCTCTCTCTTTTCAAGGCCAACTTCTTCAATATAAATAACAATGTTTTTGGGTTTGGAGGATTTAGGGTCTAATCTCCTTGCCTTATGGTTACTAATTTTAACTATAGAATATATGTGTGTGTGTGTGTCTCTCTCTCTCTCTCTCTCTCTCTCTCTCTCTCTCTCTCTATATATATATATATATATATATATATATATATATA